>NW_020230542.1:77500-259137 GCF_003227715.2 Harpegnathos saltator | reverse complement strand
TACAGGGTGTTATGAAAGTCCGGGAAAGCCGAATAACTCGAAAATATGAGTCTTAGAAAAAATGCGAAGTACTGGGTTTTTATTATTTTTTCCTGGCTATCTGACGGTGATCTTGGACAAATTTGACCTCGACAATGACCTTCAAGATAATTCAAGGTCAGGTCAATTTTTTTTAATGGGACCCCATACTTTGACCCCAGATATGAAAAGAGCGGAAAATTTTACGTTCGGATATGACCTTGAACGCTACCAAATTTGATCTCTGAAGTTCACATAAAGGTCTAAGCTTGTTTTAGGCTCAAAACGCGAATATCTTCGAAAATGCAACCTGCTAAGGAGCAATATTACGCATAAGAATAAGAATACAGAGGTCAACGAGACATTTAGCCGTGACCTTGCCCTTATTCTCAAGGTCATGAGTTAAGATTATTCTAAGGTCAAATCAGACTTTTTTAGGACTGAAAATCCATACTTTTGACCTAAAAGTATCAAGATTGAAAATTTTACGTTCGGATATGACGTTTTCAACCTTGACCTTGTTCTCAAAATTATGCGTTTTACGTTACTTCACTGATCGTGAAGTCTACTGAAAATAAAGCGTCTCGGAACCCGACCACTGAAGGCAAGGTGTCTCAAACCCGACCACTGAAGGCAAGATGTCTCAAACCCGACTACTGAAGGCAAGGTTCAGTTAGTCCCGGCCACCGAAGGCAAAGTATCTTGTAACTCGGCCTGAGATGTTCAAAATGTTCCCCATTGACCGTTTGACAGTGTGCTAAGCGGACGTACAAATTGTCAGTCGCACTCCTTATCATTTCTGGAGATATTGAAGCACATTCGTCTATGATCCGTTGTTGAAGCTCATCCAGGTTACGAGGTTTAGCGAAATAAACTTTATTTTTTATGTAACCCCAAAGAAAGAAATCAAGTAGTGCAATGTCGGACGATCTCGATGGCCATTCAATTGTTCCTCTTCTACCTATCCATCGATTAGGGAAAGTATCGTTTAAATAGTTCCGAGCAATGCGTCCATAATGTGGCGGTGCCCCATCTTGCTGGAACCAAACATCATCAAAATTATCACCAACAATATCCTGTATTGATGGAACAATTTGGTCTGTTAGAAGCTACAGATAGGTTTCTGAGTTTAAATTCCTATTTATAAAAAAAGGCCCAACCACTTGATTATCATAAATACCTGCCCAAACATTCAATTTTTGAGATCGCTGCGTATGTGCTTCAAGCATCCAATGAGGATTTTCGTTGTCCCAATATCTAAAATTATGACGGTTTACCTTACCAGTAATTTCAAAAGACGCTTCGTCTGAAAAAACGATATTATGCAAAAAGTTCGATTGCTAATCAATTCTTTGCATCATAACTTCTGAAAATTGCACCCTGCGGTCAAAATCATCCTCATTCAACTCATGGTAGAGATGGATTTTGTAGGGGTGAAACTTAATGGTCTTTAGATTTTTGGAAATTGACAATACACTCATTTGAAGCTGTTGAGATGCTTTTCTAATTGACAATCTGGGATTTTCAACAAATGATTGGGTTACTTCAAATTGTCGCTCTTCTGTCGTTTGGGACCGTGGCCTCTCAGATTTTTGGCGGTTTTTATTACTCCCAGTTTCTACAAATCGTCTGATGGTATGAGATACAGTCGATATTGAAATACCTTCGCCTTCATTACGAAAGTTTTCATTGAACAGCAATCTCACTTCACTGTATGATCTTTGTGTATCCCCCCATCCTCTCATCATCAATAGCGAAACTCTTTCATGCTCTGTAAAAGAAACCATTTGGAAGTGAAAACAAAAAATTTGAAAAAATTTGGTATAAAAGATTCAGTTTCTTTACCTTTAAATAAAAATGATAAGTAATGTACCATTGATCGTTAATAATAATATGATAATAATTCAAAACGGACTAGAATGACATCAAAACTTGTTAAATCGATGAAAACTCAAAAACAATCTATTATCTGTTTGACACTGATAGAATCGAGACAAATAAAAACTTTGAAGCATACATTTTATCGATGGCGAATAAATTTTTCGGATACCGATCCTGGGATTTTTGAGCTTGCTAAAACCGAATCCGACGTCGAATTTTGCAAATTCAAGATGGCCGATTCAAGATAGCGGCCGATATTTAAGAATAACAAAAATTGGATATCGTTTAAGGAGTTCTTGAAGTCTTTTCTGAAATCGAATCCGACGTTCGATTTTACAAATTCAAGATGACCGATCCAAAATGGGGCCCGATATTGAGGAATTACCAACAATCGGAGTGTGATCTCGTACGTAACGTAAAATCTCACTCTTCACATTATGGGGGGGTAAAAGTACGTGTTTCCAGCCTGAAAAAATTAATTGACCTTGACATGACGGACACATAACTTTAAGAACAAGGTCAAGGTTGAAAACGTCATATCCGAACGTAAAATTTTTCAATCTTGATACTTTTAGGTCAAAAGTATGGATTTTCAGTCCTAAAAAAGTCTGATTTGACCTTAAGAATAATCTTAACTCATGACCTTGAGAATAAGGGCAAGATCACGGCTAAATGTCTCTCGTTGACCTCTGTATTCTTATTCTTATGCGTAATATTGCTCCTTAGCAGGTGCATTTTCGAAGATATTCGCGTTTTGAGTCTAAAATAAGCTTAGACCTTTATTTGACCTTCAGAGATCAAATTTGGTAGCGTTCAAGGTCATATTCGAACGTAAAATTTTCCGCTCTTTTCATATCTGGGGTCAAAAGTACAGGGTCCTATTTTAAAAAATTGACCTGACCTTGAAATTACCTTGAAGGTCATTGTCGAGGTCAAATCCAAGGTCACCGTCAGATACCCAGGAAAAAATCATAAAACCCCAGTACTTCGCATTTTTTCTAGGTGTCATATTTTTCGAGTTATTCTGCTCTTCCCGGACTTTTATAACACCCTGTATACAGGGTGCACGATTTATCTGAAGACATTGAAATATCTCGAGGACTATGCACTGGATAAAAAAAGTGGTTAATGAAAGTTAGTCTCGAAGGGGGACATCCAATGATACCAAACTCGATCTCCCACTCCACCCCCTGGGGGTGGGGGTTGGGGGCAACTTTGAAATCTTAAATGGAAACTCCCATTTTTTATTGCAGATACGGATTCTACGCCACAAAATACGTAAATTTTGTCGGAAACTTTTTTTTTATTCGTGATAGATGGCGCTGTAATCGCAAAAAATTATATTTTCCGCAATTCTTCAGAAATGATCATTGGATTGAGAAATAAAAAATACCTGTTCAATATTTTTAAAGAACATAATAAAATTTATTCTCCCCCATCCTCTCTGGGTAGGGTGGGTGATAACGTTCAAATCTCAAATGGGGACCCGCCTTTTTCATTGCAGAATTAAATTGTACGTGAAATTTTTATTGAAACAATTTTTTTCATTCGTGATAGATAGCGTTGAATTTTTCCGAGAAACTACTTTTAGCGTTACACAGGAACAACGACGAGGACGTAGTAGTTTTATGTTCCCTTCGGGTGCTTTTTTAATGTGAGTCCCCTTGCCTCTCACAGATCGGGGTGCTTTTTTAATGTGAGTCCCCTTGCCTCTCACTATTTAATTAATTAGAGTAAGTGTTCGAAATTTTTACCTTCAACTTCAATACACTTATTGATCCTTTTTTCAAATGATTGTACACAGGATAGAAGCATATCTGCGGGAGTTTCAGCGCAAGTTCGGTTCCCATTTGAGATTTGAACGTTATCACCCACCCTACCCCGAGAGGGGTATAGGGGTATGGGGGGGAATAACTTTTATTATGTTCTTTAAAAATATTGAACAGGTACTTTTTATTTCTCAATCCAATGATCATTTCTGAAGAATTGCGGAAAATATAATTTTTTGCGATTACAGCGCCATCTATCACGAATAAAGAAAAAAGTTTCCAACAAAATTTACATATTTTGTGGCGTAGAATCCGTATCTGCAATAAAAAATGGGGTTTCCATTTAAGATTTCAAAGTTGCCCTCAACCCCCACCCCCAGGGGTGGGGTGGAAGGTCGAGTTTGGTATCATTGGATGTCCCCCTTCGAGACTAACAACTTTCATTAACCACTTTTTTTTATCCAATGCATAGTTCTCGAGATATTTCAATGTCTTCAGATAAATCGTGCACCCTGTATATACAGGGTGAAGAAAAAACCACGGGAGCCATAAAAATTTCGAAAAATATACACTTTATAAAAAAATGTTTCAGGCAAAAGTTATAGCGTTGAAAATGTTCTATTTACCGATCTTAACAATTTGACATTGGGTGGCGTCATCAAGGTCAAGACAAAGTCACCTCGGATTTTTTAAATGGAACCTGCAATTTTTTATTACATATTCTTATAGCTCCTCTTCAGACCTTTTCAAGGCACTATGATTTTATCCAATTTGAATAAGCTGTTCCGAAGTTATCGAGTTTTTTAAAGTAAGATATCTAGCCAACTAAGGCAAGATCGGAGGATGATCCGGCCAACTAAGGCAAAGTCGTAGGATGATCCGGCCAACTAAGGCAAGATCGGAGGATGATCCGGCCAACTAAAGCAAGGTCGGAGTGATTGAGCCAACTAAGACAAGATCGTAGGATGATCCAGCCAACTCGTAAAAATAATTGCGCGACTAACTTCCAGGCGTTGGCTCCTATTGGCTTGTCTTAATTTCGTTGATTGATTTATTTCAGTTATTTATTTATTTGAACTATTCTGCTGTTCGATGTTTATTTCTTCCATTTTCTCATTTAATACTCATTACAGTTTAGTGAATCGCAAACTCGACTGAAATTCTTCTACTTTTTTGAAAATTATTAAGAAACAGTTTGAAGCTAGTTGTAAGCTGACCTAATTGCACTTCATTCCGTGCTCATTATTATTCTTCAGCACTGTCTTTAGAATAACTTTAAATTGATCCAAATATTAATTTAGTCGATTAGACTAAATCTTACCACTTCTTCTTGTCAATATGGCAAGTCTTTCAGAACGAGAACGCATATCTCTTTTGATGATGAGAGGATGGGATGATCGACTAAGGTCGTACAATGATGTAAGGCGGCTTTTTAATGAAACTTTTCGTAATCAGAGTAATGCCATTTCAAAATCTACCGTTGAAAGAACGATAAGGTGTTTTCAGGAAACTGGAAGTGTGAAAAATCGTGCAATATCAGGTAGGCCAGTATCAGCAACAAGTGTAGAAAAATCATTAGATGTTCTACAATCCTTTATCAAAAATCCGCATGATTCGACCCGCAAAGTAGGACAGTAGGATAGTAACATGAAATAGATCAAATGTCTGTGCTTAAAATATTGAAAATGAATAAATTTCATCCTCATAAGATCCATCTTGTACAAGGGCTAAATGAAGATTTTGATAGGCGCATTGAATTTTGTGATTTGATGGAAAAAATAACCGAAGATCCTAACTATTTATCAAATGTAGTATTTTCAGATGAGGCAACATTTCAGTTAAATGGCCACGTTAATCGACACAATTGTAGATTTTGGTCAGATACAAATCCTCACTGGATTGAAGAAGCACACACGCAGTATCCACAAAAAGTGAATGTTTGGTAGACATTTTGAATAATGTTCTCATAGGTCCACTCTTTATTGACCGAAATCTAACAGCAATAAAATATGAGAATATGTTAAGAAACGAAATAGTTCCAGCGATACAAGCAATCATGGATGATAACTTCGAACATACATGGTTCCAACAAGATGGTGCCCCCTCCCCCACATTACGGAAAGGACGTCCGTAATTATCTGGACACAGTGTTTCCTCATCGATGGATAGGTGGAAGAGGACCTATAGAATGGCCTCCTCGATCACCCGATTTATCACATAACGATTACTTCCTGTGGGGCTATTTAAAAGATAGTTTACAAAACGAAACCACAAAATTTGGAAGACTTACGAAATCGAATTTTTGATGAAGCTGCTCTCATCCCTGCTGATTACATTCAAAAAGCCGTTTCATCTTTTTACAATAAATTAGCTTATTGTCAAACTGTTGATGGCGGACATTTTGAACAATTACTTTAAAGCTTTCCAGTATTGCCATAGTTGACAACTCCCGACCTTGCCTTAGTTGGCCGGATCATCCTACGATCTTGCCTTCATTGGCTGGATCATTCTCCGATCTTGCCTTAGTTGGCCGGATCATCCTCCGATCTTGCCTTAGTTGGCCGGATCATCCTACGACTTTGCCTTAGTTGGCCGGATCATCCTCCGATCTTGCCTTAGTTGGCTAGATATCTTACTTTAAAAAACTCGATAACTTCGGAACAGCTTATTCAAATTGGATAAAATCATAGTGCCTTGAAAAGGTCTGAAGAGGAGCTATAAGAATATGTAATAAAAAATTGCAGGTTCCATTTAAAAAATCCGAGGTGACTTTGTCTTGACCTTGATGACGCCACCCAATGTCAAATTGTTAAGATCGGTAAATAGAACATTTTCAACGCTATAACTTTTGCCTGAAACATTTTTTTATAAAGTGTATATTTTTCGAAATTTTCAGGGGACCCAGGGTTTCTTCTTCACCCTGTATGTACAGGATGAGTCAATTAAAGTGTTACAGACTTATATCTTGGAAATGAATAATTTTGGAGAAAAACGTTTCAGACAAAAGTTGTATGGTGTCAAATGGGACATAAGAAGGTATCATTGATTAGACCTTGATTAGCCATTTGAAGGATACGTGAAGGTCATCAATAATTTCTCAAATAAAATGCTCTACTTTTTTTGGCATATTCTTATAACGTATTTCAAGAGCTTTCCAAAACACTACAACAAAGTATTTTTTTGTTAAATATATCCCGAGTTATAAAGATCGACCCCGCCAACGCTTTCGGGCAGATTCCCGCTAACGCCTTCGAACATCACGCATTCGACCAGCTTCTCGCGATCACCTTCGGGCAGTTTTCCGCCATAGCATACTAGCATAACCGTTGAAGCCGTACAACTTTGCTATTGGACATTTTTCCAAAATGTATTCTAACTGAAAATATTAGGGGGAGCCGATACTTTTCGATTAATGTATTTTCTTTAAACCAATTAAGTGGTCTCATTATTTCGCGCACAAAAGTATTAAGGTTATGATTACTGAAAACTAAATAATATTTTACAAGATATTTTACATTTTGTGTCAAAGAATATTGTCTCACTCGCGCAGGCACCAATAATAATACAAGCTCTTGAGCAAACAATGCGGATCACTGATTTGAATCTTTGATGCAGTGCTGTCTTCTTCTTAGCGAGCAGCAGTCACCTCGTGGACGAAAACGAACAGCCCCAAAAATTATTTCTGTAACAAAAGAAGCCATTGCGCTTCAATTGATTGTCCCAAACATCTACATTTTGTTTCTAATAGCCTAGAATTTTTTCGTAAATATTATTAATTAATCTATTAGATTTTCAGTTGCTCAACGAGCTTTTTGCTAGTGCTGGTTGAAATAAACAAATCGATAGTTGGACCAACACTTAATAATTAGTATTTTCCTCTACTTAATTATTTAGATCAATTTCCTATCACTTACCTGATTAATTCTTCTTTGCTCTAATTAAGAATGGCGGGGCTTTCTGAAAGAGATCGAATAACACTGTTAATGATGCGAGGGGGAGACCAATAAAGAGGGTATAAAACAGTAACACGATTATTTAATGAAAATTTTCGGAATGAAAATAAGAGGATCTCCAAAAGACGCACGCACGCACGCACGCACGCACGCACGCACGCACGCACAAGAGGTGTAAATCCGATCGTGCAACCTCCACGCGGTAGCTTGGGTAATGCTAATGCCAACGGTACTATAACTTTGAAGCTTCATAACTCGGGATGTACTTAACAAAAAAATACTGTGTTGTAGTGTTTTAGAAAGCTCTTGAAATACGTTATAAGAATATGCCAAAAAAAGTAGGGCGTTCTATTTGAGAAGTTCAAGGTGACTTTGCCCTGACCTTATTGACGCTAGCCAAGATCAAACTGATAAGATCAGTAAAGAGATCATTTTAAATCTTACAACTTTTGCCTGAAACATTTTTTCCAAAAAGTGATTGTTTTCGAGATATTTTATCGTTCGAAGACTTTTTGAGAACCCTGTTATTATATAGATAATATATTATATAGTATATTATATATATAATATATTATATAATATATTGTTGCGCTCACTCTCGCACTCGCACTCTCTTGCATTCAGGCAAATAAAAACATTCGCGTAAGAATAACAAGCTTTACTATTTACAGCGCAGCTCACTCAAGCTTTAAACAAGAATAATTCTCTATTTGATAATTCTCAATTCTCGCGTCTGTCCTCGATGACAGCTGGTCAGAAACTCTCTGTCAGCTGTTGTTGTTTTCTTCTTATCGATTTTCCGTCGTCCAGACAATCTTCGTTCAGTTGTCAAAATCAGCATCACATGCCTAAGGCTCCCAATTGCATTTGCATTTTCTCAAAGCACCCAATTGCAATGATCAAACATTGTATGATATTTTATAAATAGAATTCAATTTTTAGTTCTTCTTTTATAAAATTCGATTTGTGCATACACGTACAAACACGCACCAGGCAATTCGTAAATTTAACCTCAACAATCTGAACGCTGTGATTGGTTGGCAACAGGTAATAGGAATACAATTTCCAATGTGACGGAAATTCTGTGTCTATTGCCTGTGCCATCGTTCATTTTGCATTGATACATAATTTCTGGTATGTTGGAATTCCTATTCCTCATTTCTATTCCCTATTCCTGTTGCCTGTTGCCTGGCATTGCGTAATGGCCTTTATCGTTCAGCTTCGACGCACACAACTCGCCGCGGAACGTCTGTAGGCCGCGATGGGCGTGATAAACGCTAAACTTTACGCGGTTATTACTAAAAAACTATGCGAGATATCGCTAAATGGAAAAGAACTTTTCGCTCCTCGCTTAGCTCTATGCTTCTATGGAGTTGGTGTGTTACAATTATGGAACACTCTGTATATACAGGGTGAGTGGTTATAAGTTTACAAACCGAAGCGTGAAGGTAGATTGGGTTAAAACATAAAAGTCCCGTACCGTTTTGCAAGATTCGCAATAATTATCGAGTTATTAATAACAGAAATATGAGGAGTGGAAGCGCGTCGACATAGATGATTGGAGCAGCGTTGCAGCTGCTCAAGCCACAGCGTGGCCCATTCGACCCAGCAACTGTTAGTGGCGTGCGGCGAGACGTAGATCCAGCGAAATAAAACAACGAATAGCGGTACGTTGTCTTTCCTCTCGTCGCGCACCGGCAACAGTTGCTGGATCGATTGAGCCGCGCTGCCGCCTGAGCAGCTGCAACGCTTCTCCAATCATCTATGTCGGCGCACTCCCATTCCTCAAATTTCTGTCATTAATAACTCAATAATTGTTGCGAATCTCGTAAAAAGGTATAGGTCTTTTATGTTTGCCTTAACCCAATCTACCCTCACACTTCGGATTGTAAACTTATAACTACCCACCCTGTATACAGGGTGTCTCAGAACTTTGGCACACGGGCTCCGTAGGGACATAGAGGTAAGTGAGAGGAACAAAAAAGTCCTGTACCATAATATGAAAATCATAATAGTTTTTTAATTATAACAGTGCAAAGTTAAGCGTTTTCCACGCCCAGCGCGGCCTATAGACTCTCCGCGGCAAGCTGTGTGCGTGGGGACTGAGCGGTAACGCGGCTCGCGCTGACCGTCGCGCGGCGTCAAAGTGTCAAGTTGCCATCGCGACAGTCAGCGCGAGACGCGTTATCGCCCCTACGCATACAGCTTGCCGCGGAGCATCTATAGGCCGCGCTGGGCGTGGAAAACGCCAAACTTTACGCGGTTATTATTAAAAAACTATTACGATTTTCACATTATGGTAGAGGACATTTTTGTTTCTCTCACATAGCTCTATGTCCCTACGGAGTCCATGTCCTAAAGTTCTGAGACATCCTGTATATGTATGTATGTATGTATGTATATATTACATATTCTATTCAAATTTCTCTTTCTCTTCCTAGTTAATTGAATTTATCTTTTGACTCTATATACTATAATTGCAGAACCCATTAATATAAAAAAACAGTTACATAACAGATGTTTTAGCTAATTACTATAATATATTGCAGATGATCCTTGAGAATCAATGTTGTTTAAACAAAAGCATGTTCTACAATATTATCAAGCCGTGGCTAGGAACAGGGTTGTTGATAGCTCCTGGTAAGAAATTTAGCATATGACAAACAATCGTCGCGTTTCTTATACGATACTGGTTATATATTCTCATGACGTAATTTATTGTTTATGTGTGTAAGAAGACGTGGAATATTATATAATATTATATTATATCAACTATGGCTTACCAAAAACTAATTGTATATATTAAAATTTTAATAGTCGTAATAGTGATACTGGAGGGATTCTAACCCAAGTCCTCTAACGGGGGTGTGGGGTGGTTGGTATCGCGGGAGAAATGTATGACGTCATTAGGTTTGACAGTTCTTTGACAACTGATTGGCGGCAGCATTACAACTTTATTGCTTAACTATCAAATATATTGGACTGTATACATATAAATGTATTATTAATTTATAATATGTTTTTAGGCAATTTGTTAATTTATAGCACAACTTTCATTGAAACGTCGTATACATGTTCGCAAAACAAAAAGCATGCTTAGTGTCCACATTTCAATAGTTACTATTTTCTTCTAATTTCTATTCAAGTTTTGCGTTGAGTAATAAATCCGTTTTTTAACGACGATTTTTAACGACAAATAATTTTGGAAGCTCTGAACAGCGCTATCTTCAATTTAAATCTTGGATGTACAGTCTGTAAAGTAAGAGCGTGCACGGGTTAATGTGTAGAAAAATTTATTTTTAATGATTTTTAAGTACATGGATTTGTTGTACTCCATGAGAAGAAAAATGCTATACTATTAATAATGAGTCCAGTCACCACCGGCATTGATAATTGCCTGGCATCTCCGAGGCATACTTTCCACTAAGTTGATTGCGTATTCGTTCGCTAAAGACCTCCAAATGAGACGAATTTGTCGTGTCAGTAGCTTCAAAGTGCACACTCTTTTTCCTCGAAGCTTGTGCTTGAGATATGCCTACACATTTTCAATGGGATTTGCATCTGGCGACTGCGATGGCCAATCAAGTGTAACGATGCCAGACTGCTCTTTCCACTCGGTGCAAAGCTTGCTCCCGTGTTTTGGGTCGTTGTCTTCCTGTAAGATCCAGTCCTCGTTTTTTTTTATGAAGCATCGTTCAGCAATCGGCAACAAACACTTCTCATAAATTTTAAGCATTAAGGTCGGGTTCCACTTAAACAAATTCAAAATTTTTTTTCCATATTCGGCGTCATTTTGCTTATCGAGCCACGTTCTGGCAAGTCATCGACATTTTTTATCTTCTTATATTGCTGAACTCACTTAGCGACGAACAATTTTGACTTTCCCATGTATTCAGCAGCCACTGCATATGACATTTTTGGTCCTTTGGGGTGGGAACAAAGGAACACAGCCTCATAGCGCGATACGTATGCGGCACTCATGGCGGTTAACGTGTTTCTCAGGTTAGAGTTCGATGCCAACTGAATCTTTTGTGACAAAGCATTCACGACAAAGATTTCATCTATCGGCTCACAAAAAAACTAGAATGATATTTGAAGCCAACTGCCATTTATCCCGTACACACTCTTACTTTACAGACTATATAGTGGTTTGATAGATATTGTTATGGTACGATAGACATTTGATGGATAACAATTGATTGTTAGCGGCAATCTTTTGACCGCTTTTTGACAGGAAGAGGATAAGAAAAATAAGTCGGAACCAAGTTAGAATCGAACCTATGTCTTTCGATTATACAATTCTGCTATCTAGACCATTGTAGACTTTTAGTAGTACACGCGTAATAAAGCCTCTCGAAATACGTCTTGCACGAACGGGAGGAAGAAATGTTCTCACCCACGGATTTTCGACGACCCTCTATCAAATTACTATTTATTGAACCATTGTGAAATGTCTATCGAATCACGTCTGTCAAATATCCATCAAATGTCTATCGTATCATATCAACATCTACCAAACTACTATACAGGGTACACGATTTATCTGAAGACATTGAAATATCTCAAGAACTATGCATTGAATAAAAAAAGTGGTTAATGAAAGTTGTTAGTCTCGAAGGGGGACATCCAATGATATCAAACTCGACCTCCCACCCCATCTCCTGGGGGTGGGGGTTGGGGACAACTTTGAAATCTTAAATGGAAACCTCCATTTTTTATTGCAGATACGGATTCTACGCCACAAAATATGTAAATTTTGTCCGAAACTTTTTTTTTGATTCGTGATAGATGGCGCTGTAATTGCAAAAAATTATATTTTCCGCAATTCTCCAGAAATGATCATTGGATTGAGAAATCATTGGATGTCCCCCTTCGAGACTAACAACTTTCATTAACCACTTTTTTTTATCCAATAGTTCTCAAGATATTTCAATGTCTTCAAATAAATCGTGCACCCTGTATACCTCCAAGATTTGGACTGAAAATAGCGCTGTTCAGAGCTTCCAAAATTATTTGTCGTTAAAAATCGCACGGATTTATTGCTCAACGCAATACTTGAATAGAAATTAGAAGAAAACAATAACTATTGAAATGTGGACACCAAGTATGCTTTTTGTTTTGCGAACATATACAGGATGTCTCAGAACTTTGGGACACGGGCTCCGTAGGGATATAGAGCTAAGTGTGAGAAACAAAAAAGTCCTGTGCTATAATGTGAAAATCATAATAGTTTTCTAATTATAACAGCGTAAAGTTAAGCGTTTTCCACGCCCAGCATGGCTTATAGACGTTCCGCGGTAAGCTGTGTGCGTGGAGGCTGAGCGGTAACGCGGCTCGCGCTGATCGCCGCGCGGTATCAAAGCGCCAAGACGTCATTGCGACAGTCAGCGCGAGACGTGTTATCGTTCAGTCTCTACGCACATAGCTTGCCGCGGAGCGTCTATAGGCCGCGATGGGCGTGGAAAACGCCAAATTTTACGCGGTTATTACTAAAAAACTATTACGATTTTCACATTATGGTACAGGACTTTTTTGTTCCTCTTACTTAGCTCTATGTCCCTACGGAGCCTATGTCCCAAAGTTCTGAGACTCCCTGTATATGACGTTTCAATCGAAGTTGTGCTATAAATTAACAAATTTCCTAAAAAAATATTATAAATTAATAATATATTTATATATATATATAGTCCAATGTATTTGATTGTTAAGCAATAAAGTTATGATTGTTGTAATAACTCGTGAAGAAACATCTTACACAACATGTAATAATAATTTCATATACAGGGTATTTGGTAACTTATGTGGCCATAGCTAATGGAAACATAGAGCAGATAAAGAAAATCAAATATCGTTTTGCAATAATCACAATAATATTGAGTTATTAGTTATAAAAATCTAACTGATGAAAGTACGCTGAGAGATGTTGGAGGAATATTACAATCGCTCGGGTTATAGCCCAGCTCAGTCGATCAATTAACTGTTGACAGAGCGCAACGAGGGAAAGAACAATGTGAAGAACGCTACTCGTTTTGTCTCGTCCCTCCTACGTCTCTCTGCGCGCCGGCAATAATTACTGGATCGACTGGGCCGCGCTATAGCCCGAGCAGCTATAATACTCCTCCAATATTATTTCGAGAAGCGTTCATTGATTAGATTTCCATAATTAATAACTGAAAAATTATTGCGAATATCGTTAAACGGTATGTGACATTTATGTTTGTATTAATCCACTCTATGTCTCCACGAATTCCTCAGAATGAGTATAAAGCACCTTGTATATTCTCGGAAATTTACTAATATTTATAAGGATTAGTGACAGATTTCTAATATTGTATAAAAGATGTACCCTCTTGCTTTCTTATTTCTATCTAATATTCAATTTTTCTCAGCATCCAAATGGGTCAAACATCGAAGAATGTTAGCGATGAGCTTCAATACAAACATATTACGAGTATTCTGCGATACATTTGTGAAACAAGCTACAACATTTATTGAGAAATTGGAACATATGACAAACGACGAAATTGATCTAAATCATCATTTAACAACGTGTACGTTGGACATGGTTTACGGTAAGTTAAAATTATTTGACATTGACTTAAAAAATTGTGTGTATATGCCATAAATTTTTCATTACATTAAATGCATAAAATCACAGTAAAAATTCTAAATAACATATTTTAATATAGAAAGTGGCCCACATAACTCTTAACAGCTGAATATTTTGAAAACTATTTGTCAAATAAAAAAGTTGTTCATGAGAAAGTTTTTGTATTCGAGGGGCCTTTCTAAATACATAAATATTAAATTACTCCCTGCCTCCCTTAAAGGGGACAGGGGGTAACTTCGCAATTTCAAACGGGACTCCCTATAAAATGTTAGATGGTTGAGTTCTGCGGTAAAAAGCAAGTAAATTTTGTTCAAAACATTTTTTTATCATATGTTTCTGTTAAAAGATATGACGATGTAAAATTTCGAAGCTGCACGAAATCAAAATCACAACACACTGTTTGTTTATTTATTCAATTTATTAAATGTTCAAAATGTTCGCCATAGACTTATAAATATATATTTATTCGAAGCAACAAATTATTCCTAATATTTTTTAACATTTCGGAAGTCACTGAAGTGCAAACGTCGCGTATCCTTTGCTTCATATTTTATTTCGTCGTTGGCGGTTCAAACATAACTTTCTCCTTCATATATCCCCACAAAAAAGTCTAATGGTGTAAGATCGGGAGATTGAGGAGGCCATTGAACAGGTCCACCACGACCTGCCCACTTGTCCCCAAATTTTTCGTATAACAACTGTTTGGTGATGTTTGTAAAATATAGCGGAGCGCCGTCTTGCTGAAACCACATTTCCCTTCTGATGTGTAGTGACACATTTTCCAAAAGCGCAGGTAAATGGTTTTGTAATAAGTTCGGATAATCAATTTTACCCGTTACAATTTCTTCAAAGAAATAGGGTCCAATCACAAGGTCTCCTATTATTCCTCACCAAACAGTTAAAGACCACCGATGTTGGAATGGAATTGATCGCATCCAATGAGGATTTTCAACGGCCCAATAATGCATATTACTAGGTGCGCAACTAAGTTTCCGGGTTTCACACATGGATGGCGCTAACGACACATGTAGTCGACATATGTCTGAAGTTGTGTATTTTTGGACATCTGTTAACAATAACCAGTTGTAATACCAACACATATCGCAATGCAAAAATATTTTTTCTAACAACGAAGATGTCGAGTTTTGTGCCAAATAAACAACATTTGCGGGAAGCTTTGCTTTTCGGCTTTAACTTGAAAAAAAGTGCAGCTGAAGCACGTCGTTTGCTTGAAGAGGCCTACGGCGAATATGCACTATCGAAAACTACCTGTGAAGATTGGTTTAAACGC
Source organism: Harpegnathos saltator (assembly GCF_003227715.2). Taxonomy (NCBI): domain Eukaryota; kingdom Metazoa; phylum Arthropoda; class Insecta; order Hymenoptera; family Formicidae; genus Harpegnathos; species Harpegnathos saltator. The sequence goes on along the minus strand of NW_020230542.1, from coordinate 243,615 downwards.
TTCAGAAGTAGCGATTTTGAAACTGAGGACAAGGAGCGCTCCGGAAGACTAAAAACAATTGAGGACGCCGATCTGCAAGCATTATTGGATGAAGATGATATGCAAACACAAGATCAACTTGCGGAGGCATTAAACATGACTCGCCAAGGTATTTCCAAACGTTCACATGCCATGGGAAAAATTCAAAAGGGAGGAACATGGGTGCGGTAGAATAATAAGGCCGGTTCTAACTCAGGAGTGCTGAGGGGGGCGCGGGGAAGCGGGGAACTCAGGGCGCGGGGTATGACGTCGCGCGTGGAAGGGAAACTCATGGTGGGACGTCACGCAAGATGGTGACCGTGACATCACGAAAAAGAATGTATTGGGATGTACGTAGCCGGGCCTCGAACCCGGGCCCTCGCGGTTACTATCCCATGCTCCAAAGCTCCTATACCACCGTCGTTTGTTGCTAGTAGACGTCTAGTGAATGTTCTTAAAGTCGGCATGATGACGTCACGAGAGGAAAAATAAGTCAAAACTAGGTCAGACTCTGGCCCTTCGTTTACTGCGCCATATCGGACATCTGTCGAACGTCTATCGAACGTCTATTGAACGTCTCACGAACGTCTATCGAACATCTTTCGAACGTCTATCGAACATCTATCGAACGTCTATCGAACATCTATCGAACGTCTATCGAATGTCTATCGAACATCTATCAAATGTCTATCGAACGTCTCTCGAATGTTTGTGCTTATAGTTTTTCCAAACGGTAGAGGATCGATATGGATTTAAATGACGACATTCCACTAACAGCAGTCAGTATTCGCTTGGCATTTTGCGAACATGTCGCTAACGCTTACGTTGACTGGCAACAGTCGCGTCCTTAAGGTGAGCTATTTTCCCGCTATAGATTCGAGCGACGGTGATTATGAGCTTGGTTTAACGGATTTTGAAACATATAATACGATACCAAATGTAAATTCATCGAATAATAAATTTTACAATGGTGCTAACGACGAAGAAATTACGATTCCTGAAGGATCGTACGAATTGCGCGCCATATACGAATATCTAAAACGTGCAATTTCACATTCTCTAAAAACAGTGTGTTCCAAAAATAACCCATATAGAGATGACGATAATGAATATCCTATAATAATTCGTGCCAATAATAATACGATGAGGAGTGAAATAAAATATGCTTATAGGATAAATTTTAGCAAACCAAACAACATTGGCTCGCTTTTAGGATTCTCATCGAGTCGTATATTAGAACCGCACCGATGATACGAATCGGACGCACCGATTAAGATTATCAACGTGAATATCATTCGTATAGAATGCAGCGTTGTCAGTGGTGCGTACAGTAACAGTATGCGTGTACATACGATACATGAATTCTCGCCTAAAGTGCCACCAGGATATAAGATACGGAAACGTCGGCACATGTTATTTACCTTCCAATCATCACACGGAGCATTACAGATTTAACGGTGCATGTCGTCGATAAAGAAGGACAATCTCTCGATTTTCGTGGAGAAGAGATTACTATTAGATTGCACGTACGACGACGACGATAATAAACGTAATCTATGAAATGCTTGTGGTGAATCAAGTGGAACTGGAGAAACAAGCGGGAAATATATTTTTTACGAGACGCGCGATTAACAGTACAAAATTCCTCGTTCGAAAGAAACTCAGCGCGTTTAACGTTGAATTTTTGAAATCTCTGGGATTCATCGTACGAAATGATTGAGAAAGATGATTTACATTTTGAACATTGAAAGTGAACCGGTCTTTGACGATCGCATCATCAAGATTGAGACACATATGTACAATCCATACGCTAATACAACATTTGGATATAGCGACGAGATACGAATACCCATACAGCAGCAGGATTTATACATATTGCCATGCGAGAGTTATCTCTATGTCGAGAGGAAGATGACGAAACAAGTTGCAGTCGATGGTGCGACTGTAACGTTGGGATATAATTGCATTGCATTCATGTTTGATGAGATCCGTTATGAACTGGATGGTATGGAGATTGATCGTAACAGAAACGTGGGAATAACTTCAACACTCAAAAACTATGTATCGATATCTTTGGACGAAAATGCTGTCATAAAAAATGCCGCGTGGGATATGACTGACACTATTTCGCCGGACGGGTACTTCAACTTTTGCGTACCACTCAGCGTGTTGCTAGGATTCTGTAAAGACTACAAGCGTATAGCGATTAACGCGCGTCACGAATTGATTCTATTACGATCGCGCAGCGACAACAACAGTCTATTAGGATCTCCAGTGCTTGATCCTAAGATTGAGCTATTCAAGATACAATGGCGAATACCTCATCTTGAACGATATCAATAAACTTTCCATGCTGAAAACTTTGGAGAACGGACGATACCTGAGTATGAGTTCCCGCTCGTGGGATCTGTATGAATTTCCTCTACTGCAAAGCACGACCAAACACCAGTGGACCGTCAAAACTGCTACTAATTTAAAAAAACCTCGATACGTTATCTTTGCGTTACAGTCTGGCTGGAAGAATGTCATGTCAGAAAATATAACTTGTTTCGATGACTGCAAATTGATTAACGCGAAGCTCTATCTGAATTCAGAGTGTTATTCGTATGATGACATGAATTTGGACTTTGCAAAAAATAAATACGCAATACTTTACGATATGTATAGACGTTTTCGTAAATCGTATTATGGATGCGACAGTGCTGAAGTATGGTTAACAACTACCAACTTTCTGCGGTTAAGTCCTTTCGTGGTGATCGATTGTTCGCGTCAATATGAGTCCGTCAAGAGTACCATTGTGGATGTGCGGATAGAATTTGAGTGTAAAGAGAATATACCGGCGAATACTACCACGTACTGTCTCATCCTGCATGATCGTGTAGTTGAATACAGCCCTCTAACCGACATAGTGCGCAAACTCAACTAACATTAGAAAGTATATATAAGAAAAGAATAATACACGAAACAAAGTACTATAAATGGCATTTCTCTCCTGGACGTATAGAAGAATATTTCACCATGGATGTTCCGACATTTGTCGACTTGCAAGGATTCATGGTTGGAAAGAGATTTATTGTGAAAGAAGCGGCGATACTGAAGAACGGAACTATTCTTTCGCACTACATTTTCACGAGTCCGATGCCATGGCATCTGCTCACAAGATCGGATAAATCGAGGGTCTACTGGTAAACTGCTAATCATCATGGATTACGATGGGAAGATGGAACCGTCAAATACTGCAGAGCTAAACATCTGGTTACTGCAGCTGTGGCGGATGATATGTATGACTAGCTTGAAGACGATGTATCTCAATTTGTGTATGTGAAGGGATATGAGAAGCGGGAATGGCTGTTACAACTTCTGGATGACAATGCGAGAAGCAGCGTGATCATTAAGACCATGAACACCGATTACGACGATATGCCTTCACTGCAAAAATTGAATAATACTTTTCGATGTAATAATCATATGAAAAATTGCGCATTACAGAATGTACTAAATATTTTCAACTAGTGGTCTCGAAGAAAATTGTACGACGCTATATAATAAATCATTATTTCAAATGTACAGATGTCTCTTCCAACTTTTCCTTATCCCCTTTCTTAGGATTTTATATGGTAACTGTGTTGATACAAATACTTCTTTATTTGCGGTATGACGTTTATTAGACGTTCGATAGACGTTCGAGAGACGTTCGATAAACGTTCGAGAGACGTTCGATATACGTTCGAAAGACGTTCGATAGACGTTCGTGAGACGTTCAATAGACGTTCGATAGATGATGTTCGATATGGCGCAGTAAACGGAGGGCCTGAGGTTTGAGTCTGACCTAGTTTCGACTTTTTTTCCTCTCGTGACGTCATCATGCCCACTCTAAGAACATTCACTAGACGTCTACTAGCAATAAACGACGGTGGTCTAGAAGCTTTGGAGCATGGGGTAGTAACCGCAAGGGTCCGGGTTCGAGTCTACCTACATCCCAATACATTTTTTTTCGTGACGTATGCGTGACGTCACGGTCACCATCTTGCGTGACGTCCCACCATGAGTTCCCATTCCCCGCGCGACGTCATACCCCGCGCCCTGAGTTCCCCGCTTCCCTGCTCCCCCCTCAGCACTCCTGAGTTAGAACCGGCCTTATTATTCTACTGGATGCCGCATGAGTTGACTGAGAGACAGATGGAAAATCGAAGAGCCATTTCCAAAATTTTGCTTTTGCGGCATCAAAGAAAGAGTTTCCTGCATCGAATTATTACTGGCGATGAGAAGTGGATATATTTCGAGAACCCAAACGCAAAAACTCGTGGCTTTCACCTGGCGAAGCATCAACATCGACGGCACGGTCAAATTGCTTCGGAAAAAAGACAATGCTCTGCATTTGGTGGGACCAGAAGGGAATCGTGTACTATGAATTGCTGGAACCGGGTGAAACTGTCAATGGGCATCGCTACTGACAACAACTGATCAATTTGAACCATGCATTGTTCGAAAAATGGCCAGAATGGGACACGAGACATGAACGAGTGATATTGCAGCACGACAACGCTCCGTGTCGTCGCACTTCCATCGTCCAGGACACCATCGAAACGCTGAAATGGGTGCTGCCGCTCCCGCCATATTCGCCAAACTTGGCCCCTTCCGATTATCACTTGTTCCGGCCGATGGCGCATGGCTTGGCTGGGCAACACTTGGCCAATTTTGAAGAAGTGCAAAATTGGTTGGCTGAATGGTTTCAATCCAAAGACGCGTCGTTTTATCGTCGTGGTATTCATGTATTGCCAGCGAGATGGCAAAAATGTATAGCTAGCGAGGGACGATACTTTGAATAAACCATTTTTTGTATTGGGTGAGTGCAAAAGTTCGTGCGGAGTTTCAATAGATGGAATTATAAGCGTCGTAAAGTGTTGTCATTAATACTTCCATCTACATATTATATAACGTTGGAAAGGTGACGTCTTCAGCTGTTATTAAAAAAAAAATCATTTGTTTTCATACAAACTGCTTCGAGAAATATCACTTTAAAAATGAGTATCGATAAGGTGCATTTACGGCATGTTATGCTTTACGAGTTTCGGAAGGGAATAAACGTTGCCGCAGCCGTAAAAAACATTCAGGATGTTTATCAGGATGAAGCACCAGCTAAACGAACTGTGGAAAAATGGTTTGCTAAATTTCGGCGCGGAGAATTTAACCTTGAAGACGAGCCACGCTCTGGTCGACCTTCTGACATTGATGACGATGTTTTGCGTACTTTAGTGCTCAATAATCCGCGAATTTCAACAGAAGAAGTTGCTACAGCACTAAACGTTGACCGATCAACCGCTTTTCGGCGTTTAAAAAAGATGGGATTCGATTTGAAGCTCGATATATGGGTGCCCCATTTGCTGACCGAGAAGAACAAAATCAAGCGAATTTCTGCAGCCGTTTCTTTACTCGGGCGGCTCAATAACGAGTCGTTTTTGGATCGACTAGTGACGGGCGATGAGAAATGGGTCCTCTACAACAATGTTCAGCGCAAACGGACATGGAAACAATCAGGTGAGCATGGTGACGCAATGCCAAAGGCCAGTTTGCACCCGATGAAGGTGATGCTCTCTGTTTGGTGGGATTGCAAGGGCATAATCTATTTCGAGCTTCTCCCCGCTGGCGAAACGATTGATTCGGACAAGTACTGTCGCCAATTAACCAATCTGAATCGAGAAATAAAAGAGAAACGTCCGATTTTGTCAAATCGCAAGGGAGTCGTCTTTCATCACGATAACGCCAGACCACACGTTTCGAAAAAGACGCTGCGCAAACTGAAGAGCCTGAAATGGGATGTCTTAACGCATCCACCGTATTCTCCTGATATCGCACCATCTGACTATCACTTGTTCCGGTCATTGCAAAATTATTTAAATGGAAAAAATTTTGACTCTTTGGAGGCCTTAAAAAACGGCGTCTCTTCGTTCTTCGAATCTAAACCGCGCAGTTTTTATGATCGAGACATCCGTATGCTGCCAGAACGTTGGGAAAAGATTATAGAAAACGATGGAGAATATATCATTGATTGAATAAAGATTTTTGTTTGCCTAATCACTGTGTGACTTTTACTCACAAACTCCGCACGAACTTTTGCACTCACCCAATATTTCTCTTGAAATTTTCCATTTTTATTGATCAGAAAATCCCGGAAACTTAGTTGCGCATCTAGTATGTTTATTCACATGCCCTGAATTCATAAAAATAGCCTCGTCGGAAAAAAGTATTTTGTACAGAAAGTCATTATTTTTCATAGCATCATGTAACCATTCACAAAATATTATGCGGCGTTCATAGTCTGTCACCAAAAGTTCTTGTGATTGAATTAAGTGATATGGATGATATCTATTCTCTTTCAAAATTCGTTGAATTGAAGAACGACTAATATCCAATGCTCTGGCAAGTTCACGTTGACTAACATGAGGATTTAATGTAATTGCACCAAGAACATCAACACTGTTTCTCTCATTAGTAATACTTTTACGTTTATTGTGAGTTGTTGTACGCAATTTATCATGTTCACGAAGCCGCTTTTCTACATTAAAAAATTACACGTGCGATTTTTTAATCCCACAACGTTCGAAAAACATTACTGCTGCACGGCGATAATTCTTTTGGCATTCACCTAATACTAATAACATATTCACTTCTGTATCAAACATAGTGATAGCTAACTATGATTTTCACGATGCTAACTTTTTGAATAGTAACATACAACTGACAAGATTTTCATGAATAGTTAAATTGACCTCAATGAATGTATGAATGTTTGTTTATGTTGGAATCACCGACAAAAGACAAGGATACGCGACGCTTTTACATTTCCTGTAGCTTCGAAATTTTACACCGTCATATCTTTTAACAGAAACATCTGACAAAAAAATGTTTTGAACAAAATTTACTTGTTTCTTACCGCAGAACCCAACCATCTAACATTTTATAGGAGGTTCCGTTTGAAATTGTGAAGTTACTCCCTGCCCCTCTTTAAGGGGGGCCTTAAAGGGGGACAGGGAGTAACTTAATATTTATGTAGTTAGAAAGGCCCCTCGAATACATAAAACTTTCTCATGAATAACTTTTTTATTTGACAAATAGTTTCCAAAATATTCAGCTGTTAAAAGTTATGTGGGCCACACTATATACGAAGGCGGTCCGATAAGTACTTAGCCTCACCGCCCGATGGCGCCACTATCGCAAAAGAAATTTACTATCGCGTAGTACATTCTCGTAGATGGCTACTGTCGAAATTTCAGCCGAATCGGACTCGTAGTTTTGTTTTGACCGCGTGTGGAAGCGGGCGTGTCCGCGGATTTTAGAAAAATGGAAAAAGAGCAATATCGGTCGGTGATTCGATTCTTGTTTTTGGAAGGGAAATCGCGCAGCGAAATCAAAGAGCACTTGGATGCTGTGTACGGTGACTCTTCTCCTTCGATGGCAACCGTCAAAAATTGGTTTAACGAGTTTCAACGTGGTCGCACGTCGGTTTTTGATGAGCCACGCCCAGGTGCCCCGAAAACGGCTACCACGGAGGATAACATGACAAAAATCCACGATCTCGTATTGGCAGACCGCCGATTGAAGGTGCGCGAGATAGCTGAGACAGTAGGCATCTCAAAAGACCGCGTGGGTCATATCCTGCATGAAATTTTGGGCATGAGAAAGCTGTCGGCGCGATGGGTGCCGCGTTTGTTCACTCCGGACAACAAGCGCAACCGTGAGACCATTTCAGAGCAGTGTTTGACGCTGTTTAAGCGCAATCCGAAGGAGTTTCTGCGTCGTTTCGTGACCGTCGACGAAACATGGATCCGCTGGTACACACCAGAGACCAAGGAACAGTCGAAACAGTGGACTTCACCCGGCGAACGTGCTCCGAAGAAGGCGAAGACTGTCCTATCGGCCGGAAAGGTGATGGCCACCGTTTTCTGGGATTCACAAGGTGTGATCTACATCGACTACCTGGAGAAGGGCAAAACGGTCACAGGGCTGTACTATGCCGAATTATTGGCCCGATTCGACGCCGAATTGCAGAAAAAACAGCCCCATTTGGCGAAGAAAAAAATGCTCTTCCACCGTGACAACGCACCGGCTCACACCTCCGCCCTCGCCACGGTCAAATTGGTCGAATTGGGCTACGAACTGCTGCCCCATCCACCGTATTCTCCAGATTTGGCCTCGTGCGACTTCTTTTTGTTTCCAAACTTGGAAAAGTCACTCGCCGGGCAGAAATTTGAGTCGAATGAGGAGGTCATCGCCGCCACGGAGGCTTACTTTGCAGACCTCGAGAAAACGTATTTTTCAGATGGTTTAAAGAAGTTGGAGCATCGCTGGGTCAAGTGTATCAAGCTAAAAGGAGACTATGTTGAGAAATAAATCGCCACTTTTCCAAAATTTTCGTTTTTCTTTTGTAGGCTAAGTACTTATCGGACCACACTCGTACAGGGTTTCCCGGGCGGAAAGGTCAATATTTCGTGGGAGTATAGAATGAGGTAATATAAGGCAAAAATGTTATATAAACATGGTGTCGTTTATTACTGGTTTCCGAGATACAGCTATGTTAAATTACACATCGGAATTTAAAGTTGGCGCGTCATTGGGATTTCATTCTTCACTGTAACGGAGTGCTACAGACTATATATCAGTTGGAAAGGTTAGCGAAACACATCTGGTGATCTGTCTTGCTGTTTGTGACACACTGCAAACATGCTGCACGTTTTTTTTAATGTAGAGTACGCAGATATGGTTTATATTTATGGGTATTGTGATGGCAGTGCTCCCGCAGCCGTTGAAGAATATCATCGCCGTTTTCCGATGCGCCACATTCCAGGCCGGAGGGTATTCTCAAACGTGTTTAACAGCTTACGTGAAAATGATACATTTCCCAGCGCTCACATCACATTTCAACGTAGAGTTGAGAGAAATGTTGAGGAAGAAGAAAATGTACTTCAAATGGTACAAAGGAGCCCTACAATTGGTACAAAAAGGATCTCTGCACGTACTGGTGTTCCTCGGACACGTGTCTGATGGATATTGCATGAGCAACATCTGTACCCATTTCATCCACAACGAATACAAAATCTCCATGAAGGAGATGGAGCCATACGTCTATAGTTTTGCTAGTGGCTACAGAATCATCGTGAATTTATTCCCGTCATACTTTTCACTGACAAGGCAACATTTACGCGTAATGGTATAAATAATACGTGTAACAACCATGATTAGTCGCAAGATAACCTAACGCCATTGTTGTACTGAATTTCCAAGTTCGTTTCTCCGTCAACGTATGATGTGGCATGATTGATGGAATGCTGATTGGTCCCGTTATTTTACAAAATTGTATGGCAGGGTAGAGTTACCTCGACTTTTTTATAAAATACGCTTCCACAACAACTAGAAGATATTTCCCTGGCTACACGAAGAACAATGTATTTTCAGCACGACGAAGCACCTCCTCATAATACATATCTTGTGAGAGAACACTTAAATGCAGTGTTTCCACATCGCTGGGTCGGTCGCAGTGGAACAGTGCATTGGCCACTAAGATTACCCGACCTAACTCCCCTGGATTTCTGCTTTTGAGGTTGGTTAAAGTGCGAGGTATATAAAACTAAAGTGAATACATGGGATGAACTTATTGCACGTGTAATAGCCGCTGTTGACCAAATTAGGGACCGTGAAGATGCCCTTCGGCGCGCAACCCGCCACGTTCTCACAAGATGTGACAAATTATCGAAGTACGGGGCGAAATATTCGAAAATTTGTTATGATATATGTATTACAATGTAATTGCAGTAAACTTCAACTCATATTAGATAATTCCGATGTGTAATTTAACATAGCTGTATCTCGCAAACCAGTAATAAACGGCACCATGTTTATATTGGGTGTACAAATTAGTACGGTCCGTTTTCAAAAGATGACTCCGGCTGTTATAAATGGTTCATAGTGACTGCCGATTTTGGCGGTTTCAGAGAGGTTAGACATCTGCCAATAATATTCAGTTTATATCGCTTTGAGTTTCATACAAAAAAACCTTGCTTTTTACAGTATTGAAAATGTCGAATTTTGTGTTAATCAAGCAGCATTTGCGGGAGGTTTTAATTTTCTGCTTTAATTGGAAGAAAAGTGCAGCTGAAGCCCATCGAATGCTTGTTGAAGTTTATGGTGACGCTGCTCCAACTGATAAACCATGTAGGGAATAGTTTCGACATTTCAAAGATGGAGATTTCAGCGTCGAAGACAAGCCCCGCTCCAGACAGCCAAAAAGATTCGAGGACAAAGAATTAGAGGCATTACTCGAAGAAGATCAGAGTCAAACGCAAAAGGAGTTTGCAGAATCATTGGGAGTGACTCAACAAGCCGTTTCCGTACGATTGAGAGACATGGAATTTATTCAAAAACAAGGAAATTGGGCGCCTTATGAACTAAAACCGAGAGACGTTGAAAGGCTTTCTTCATGACAACGCTCGACCTCATATCGCAAAAGTCGTAAAAAATACTTGGAAACGCTCAAATGGGATATTTTACCGTACCCGCCGTATTCTCCGGACATTGCTCCTTCTGATTACTGGTTGTTCCGAAGGATGCAGCACGATTTGGCAGGTTACTGGTTCACTTCTTTCGCAGAAATCGAAAATTGGCTCTAAACTTGGATCGCCTCAAAAGACGAGTCATTTCTTCGAGATGGAATTCGAAAATTGCCTGAGAAATGGGAGAAAGTAATAGCCAGCGATGGAAAATATTTTAACTGATCTGTTCATTCATTTTGTTTTGAAATAAATATATCTTTAACACAAAAAAAATCGACTGAACTAATTTGTACTCCCAATATAACATTTTTGCCTTATATTATCTCATTCTATACCCCCACGAAATATTGACCTTTCCTCCCGGGACATCCTGTATATTAAATATACATTATATTAAAATTAAAAAACCTTAATATTTTTTCATGCGAAATCTTGAAGATACGTTAGTGGGTATCAATTTGGAATCCCAGTTAAATAAAAATAATCAATATGTCAAAACGATGTTGAGGTATGATTTTATTTTCCAAATCTTTTATTTTTCAATTCATATAAATGATATATATTATATTCAAATTCTAGACTGTTTTAAAATTGTCGCAATATATATTTTTAGATTGAGAAATATAGTTACGCATAGAATGCGGAATGTATTTTTATATCCCGATATGATATTCAATCTCACTACTTTGAAATGTGAGCAACAGAAACATATAAATTTCATGAACTCTATTGCGGAAGAAGTAGGTATTATGCAAATATATCTTTGACAATATTATATTCTTCAATTGCTATATAATTTATTATACAGATAATACAACAAAAGGAAGACGCGAAAAATAATATGTGCTCTGTTAAAACAGAATATGCAAAGCCCTGTAAGTTATCAATGTTTTATTTGTATTCCTCTACATGCTATATTTTTGCAATTGTTACAAAATATCTGAAGATTTGCTTGTTAAAATTATATATTTTATATATTAAATTAGTACATATACAAAAGAATATATTTTTGCCTTTTTTCTATTTATATTTATTATAACATATTATTTAGTATAACACATTTGCATTTATCATAGATTGGTGGCGAATTTTGTCATGAGAAATATAAATAAATTCAACATACATATAACATATTAGAATCTCGTCAACAATATAAAAAAATGCATTTTATATCGTTTTCTGTTCGAATAAAATAGCAAGAAGAATATTTCTCGATATACTAATGGAAGCATCTAACGAAGGCAAAAAATTTAATCGCAAGGAAATTCTCGATGAGATTAATACAATGGTGGGAGCGGTTCGTATAACTTAACTTTGTTGAGATATACAGGGTGTCCCAAAAGTAACGGATCACCCTAATAACTCTTCAATATTGAAGTCTCAAGGAAAATGATCTGAATAAAAGTTGTAGGGATTTAAGTGAGCTACCTTATGATGACCTTGACTTTGACCTTGACCTCTATTTTCAAGCTCATTTGAAGGTTAGCTTGTGTTTTTTAAATGGGAATCCTTATTTTTTATTACACTGTTTTTTCTACTAGTTAATTTGGACAACTTTTGTCTAAAACATTTTTCTATTTGTCTAATATTTTTTGAGATATTTAAGGAAAACTTGATAACATTTCAATATTTAACTTACGATATCTTACTAACTATTTGTCGGAAGGAAAAGTGGTACTAGACTTTCTTGTTTTATTTAGTTTCAGGAATATATTGCCATAATAACGCCCTGATTTTTGTTAATTTGATGATTTTGAAATTTCCAAAAGTCAGTAAGTTAACAAAAGTCAGGGTGCTATTGTAACAATATATTCTTCAGACTAAATAAAGCAAGAAAGTCTAGTACCACTTTTTTCTGACAAATAGTTAGCGAGATATCATAAGTTAAATATTGAAAAAGTTATCAAGATTTCCTCAAATATCTCAAAAAATATTAAACAAATAAGAAAATGGTTTAGACAAAAGTTATTTAAATTATCTAGTAGAAAAAACAGTATAATAAAAAATAAGGGTTCCCATTTAAAAAACGCAAGTTGACCTTCAAATGAGTTTGAAAATAGAGGTCAAGGTCATCATAAGGTAGTTCACTTAAATCCCTACAACTTTTATTCAGATAATTTCCTTTGAAACTTCAATATTGAAGAGTTATTAGGATGGTCCGTTACTTTTGGAATACCCTGTATAATGTGTTTGGTAATTTATGTAGTGGAAGCTAATGGAAGTATAGAGTTAATTGATATAAAGAAGAAAGTCAAATACCATTTGGCAAAAATCGTAAAAATAGCTGAATTATGCATGAAAAAAATCGAATGAATTAGTATGTGCTGCGACGATAATGGATGGCACACTCAGTCGCTCGAGTTTACAGTGCGGCTCACCTCACCTAGTAATAATTGGTGGCCTTTTCTTCTCCTCGCCACGCACCAGCAACTATTACTTTGAGAAATATGCCGTTAACAGGCCGTTGGAGAAGTAGGCTCGAATGGCTGAGTGCATCACTCACTACGTAGCACATACTAATTCATCCGATTTTTTTCATGTATAACTTATACGATGTTTACGTCATTTCTACTATTTTTCCCAAATGATATTTGACTTTTTTCTTTATCTCAATCAGCTCCATGCCTCCGTTGGTTATGGCTACATGAGTTACCAAACACCCTGTATAACCGTTCATGTAATGTATTAATGAAACTATAGGACTAATAAAACTAGTTTTCACTTACGCAGGCTTCCGACACGACTGCCATTGCAATGTATTTTACGATATTTATCTTGGCAAATTTTCCAGAAATTCAAGTACGTATTAAAATTTAATTAATTTTTTTCTAAGATTATTTTGCTTCTCAATAATCGTATTAGTTTTCTTATGTTGTTCTGTTTGAACCTGATACATCATTCATTGTAAGGAGGTGTTGACTGTCCTATCCTATACTTATACTTCTTTTTGTTCACCGAGGAAGAAATTCCCATGGATACCCCCGCCCCTTTGTCAGATTTTTACCGGTTAAAACCCTCCGGGATGTTTTCCAGGTGGGCCGGAGTGGGGGGAGCTGGGGGAACTACGCCTGCATTCCCTCTCTTTCGGGTCGTATACCTATACTCGTTCTTTTTTATACTCCATTTTAGTCACGTCTATTTTATAAAAAATAAATTATACACGATGTGAAAAAATAAAATTATTCTTTATTATTTAAAATATATATTTAAAGGCCCTAACAATATACAATTTAAATATTCAAAATTGACCAATTGGAACACGCACATGATGTAAATGTGTTTTATACAAAAAAAAATTTTTTTTATTAACTCTTATCGGTCGTAAGTCACCTCTCACATGACAACAATACTTTGTCGCTACGGTCGTATATCACGTGGGAGGTGACAAGACGGGACCTGTCGAAACTCGCTCTCTGTGAAATGCGGACACGATTGCCTTGTCAGTTAACAGTATCAGCAACGGAGCAATTGACATCCCCAATGATATATCACAGCCTTTTGTACTCAATTTTTAATATATTGAGCCCAAAAATGAATAAAGAAAATTTTATAAATTCCGATAGTGATAGTGGCAGTGAATGTTTTGAAAACAATTCTCAAAGTGATTTTGATTCCAGTGATGAGAGTAGCAGTCACATCTTATTACATTCTAAGAAAAGAAAAGTTATGCCTATAAAATATTCAAGTGAAGAAGAAAATGATGTAGAAATAAAAAATGTTGATAACTCAGACCATGATTGGATTGAAATCGAAAGTGATGATGATGGTCTCCCTAGTAGGATTCCTTTTACAAATATCAATCGCCAAATTTTTGGAAATGTTCAGCAGCTTATAGATTATTTAAAAAAATTTATTACTAACGATCTCATAACGGAAATTATAACGCAAACAAACTTATATGCGAACGAGCAAATTGTATAGAAAGAATTATCCGCCAGATCAGTTTGGCAAAATTGGAAAAACATTTCGTATGAGGAAATGCTTGCTTTTTTTGGTGTAATTTTGAATATGAGTACAATCTATTTAAGTGACATAAAAGATTATTTTTCCAAAGACTTCACGTATAATATGCCATTTTTCGCTAAGATTTTTAAGAGGGAGCGTTTTTTTCAAATTTTTTGGATGCTCCATTTACATCAAAATCTGAACAATAATAGCTATCCAATAACAAGATTTTCGAAAGTCAAAAACTTTCTGGACTATATTGATTTAAAGTCTAGACAAAAATCGTAGTTGCCTGAAGGAAAAAAAACAACAGTATACTTCCGTGAAACGTGCAACAGAAAACCATTCCTTCATGTTAGAAATTGTTTCAAAAAATATCATACATTACAAACTTATAAATAATTATTTGAAACTCATATATTTGTAATACTCCTTCAAAAAATAAATAATTTCTAACAGAAATGTTATTCTTATAATACTGAAAATTTCTCGCATATTTACCGAAACTAGTTACAACCTAGTGAGAATCACGTATAAAAAGCTAGCGTCCGATAAGAGTTAAATGTCAAATATCATAAAACATATTACATAATTGACCAATTATTTCAGCTTAGTATTTGGCCCTCATCAATGGTATATTACGCTAACTTACGAACAAAATTTTTTTCTCCTCCCACGAAACATTACCATTGATGTTAATACAATATGTAATTCCATTGCAATGTTTAAATTAACCTGTCCTAATTACTCTTTATCGATCCATGAAAAAGAACAACTTTGAAAAAGAAAATCTTGATTCTACTGCTACTTTTGAGATACATGTTATATCAGTTCCTTCTAATACTTCGGTAGAGATCAGGAAATATTGTGAATTTACACAGTAATTTTCATATATTAGGTGTACAAATGAATAATTCAAATTATTTTAAAGTTATGAAATCAATTTTAAGTTGAATAGATTTTCCCGCTCTTTTGTGATTATGCAATGTTGACATATAGCTATTAAAAAGAACATATAGTTTGGCGAAAGACCCAACATAACCTTCAAAAGTATTCAGTTCAGTACAGTCGAAAATGGCAACAGATAAGGTGCATATCCGACACTGCATTCTTTACGAATTCCAACAAGGAAAAAATGCTGCAAGAGCGTGCGAATCGATTTGTTCCTTTCTCGGCGAAGGTGTTATATCGTACGATGTGTGCGCATTTTGGTTTAAGCGGTTTAAAAGCGGTAATTTCAGTCTAATCGACAAACAACGCCCTGGAGGCCTTCCGAAGTGCGATAATGATGATTTGGAACAACTGCTCGCTGAGAATTCAGCACAAACACAAAAAGAGCTTGCAGAACAGTTGAGAGTAATGCAGCAAACGATTTCCAAACGCCTATATGAGATGGGAAAGATCCAGAAAGAAGGAAAATGGGTTCCGCATGAAACCAACAAAAATCAATGAGTGGCAGCGTGTCTTTCTCTTCTCAATAAGCAGCGTCGAAAGTCTTTCTTGTGGAAAATCATTATGGGCGATGAGAAATGGATACTCTATGACAATCCGAAACGCAGAAAGTCATGGGTAAATCCCGGCGAATCATCAAAATCGATTGCAAAACCCAATCGCTTCGGAAAGAAGGTTCTCCTCGTATTACGGCTGTTTTTCCTTCAATGCTCGGCTCAAACGCATCAATTGTAGTCGATAGCGATCTCCCGTGATAGTTTCGTTAGGTTTGAGGAGCTCATAATATACTACACCCAGCTGATCCTACCAAATACAGAGCATGAGCTTGAAATTATGGATAGTCGGCTTTGCCGTCGATGTTGATGCATGGCCGGGCTTACCCCACGATTTTCTACGCTTCGAGTTATCGTAGTGTATCCACTTTTCATCACCAGTCACGATATGATGCAAAAAACCTTTCCTTTTCTGCCGTTAGAGCAGCTGTTCACACGTGAAAAAACGACGTCTTTCGGCTTCAATTCGTATGACACCCAATTTCTTACTTTTGAATCATTCCTAATGCTTTTAAACGTTTGGCAACTGTTGTGTGATCAATTCCTAATGATTCTGCAAGTTCATTTTGCGTCTGACATGGGTCTTCTTCGAGTAATGCTTCCAATTCTTCGTCTTCAAATTTTTTCGGTGCGCCAGAGCGTTCTTTATCTTCAACATCAAAATCATTATTTTTAAAGCGTCTAAACCAATATCTGCATGTTGTTTCCGACAAAGCATGGTCGTCGTAAGTCTCCACAAGAATTCTATGTGCTTCAGTTGCAGACCTTTTTTGAAAAAGGTAATGCAGTAAAATTCCCCGCAAATACTCTTTTTTTGGCACGAAATTCGACATGTTTAACGCTATGAAAAAATATGTTATTTACGCTTCGGCGGAATAACATATATTGTCGAGCCTACTTCGAGCCTAATGGTCGAGCTTCACAATGAAATTGGCTGTAGTATTGCCCGATGCAAAAAGGCTACGAGGGTCGTTCAATAAGTCCTTAGAAAAAGATAGAAAAGATAGAAAAACAAATTATTTTAGGTAGATTCTTTTTTATTTTTCAACATACTCTCCTTACATACATAATCTCCTTTTAGTTCTATACACTTTTCCAAGCGTTTCTCCAACTTTTTTAAGACGTCCAAAAAGTAGGATTTCGGAAGGTTCTCAAAATAGGCATCTGTTTGGGCGATCACCTCCTCGTTCGACGTGAACCGTTGTCCGCCAAGCCATTTTTTCAAGTTTGGAAATAAATAAAAGTCACTGGGAGCCAAATCCGGTGAATACGGTGGATGTTGTAATAATTCGAACTTTAATTCCATAATTTTGGCCATTGAAACTGCGCAGGTGTGCACCCGTGCATTGTCTTGATGGAAGAGGATCTTTTTCTTTTTCAAATGAGGACGTTTTTTCTTGATTTCTTCTCTCAACCGGTGCAATAACAACGCATAATATTCTTCAGTTATTGTTTGTCCTTTTTCCAAGTAATCGGTGTAGATGATTCTGCGTGCATCCCAAAAAAACTTGGCCATCACCTTGCCGGCCGATTATACCGTCTTCGCCTTCTTCGGAGCCCGTTCGTCTTCAAAAACCCACTGTTTTGACTGTTCCTTTGTCTCTGGAGTGTAGTGGTGTATCCATGTTTCGTCCACAGTTATGTATCGACGCAGAAACTCGTCAGGATTGCGACGGAAAAACGCCAAAACAGCCTTAGAGTCGACCACATGATTGCGTTTATTCTTCACTGAGAGCAAATGCGGCACCCATCTTGCAGAGATTTTTTTCACATCCAATTTTTCGTGCAAAATTGAAAACACTGTACCTTGCGATATGCTTGTGGCCTCAACTATTTCGCGCACTTTGATTCGTCGATCACTCAAAACCATATCGTGGATTTTGTCAATCATTTCGGGAGTAGTCACTTCCACTGGATGTCACGAACGATGTTCATCTTTTGTGGATGTACGGCCACGTTTAAACTCATTTACCCAATTGTAAACAGTTGTAAACACAGAAGCAGATATGCCATGAACTTCATCTAACTCAGCTTTAATCTCTTTCGGTGTTAAGCCTTTTAAATATAAGTGTTTAATCACTACTCGAAACTCACTTTTTCCCATTTTTCTAAATAAAGAAAAGTTTGTTGCTTCAATCGACAATAAAAATGAAACCATGTGATGGATATAACTGAGACTTTAACAGCTGTCTAGTGAGTAATGATGCTTACTAAAAACAAACCATTTTCGATACTACGAGCGCCATCTCTTGGATTTTCTAAGGACTTATTGAACGACCCTCGTAACACCATCTGTCGGGAAACAGCGAGAACTTATTCAAGTCCCCATTATAATTATAGTTATACTAGGTGCGCAACTAAGTTTCCGGCTTTTTTTTAATCATTGGAAAATGGAAAATTTCAAGAGAAATACAAAAAATAGTTTATTCAAAGTATCGTCCCTCGCTAGCTACACATTTTTGCCATCTCGCTGGCAATACATGAATACCGCGACGATAAAACGACGCGTCTTTGGATCGAAACCATTCATACAACCAATTTTGCATTTTTTCGAAATTGGCCAAGTGTTGCCTAGCCAAGCCATGCGCCATCGACCGGAACAAGTGATAATCGGAAGGGGCCAGGTCTGGCGAATACGGCGGGTGCGGCAGCATTTCAGCGTTTTGATGGTGTCCTGGACGATGGAAGTGCGATGGCACGGAGCGTTGTCGTGCTGCAATATCACTCGTTCGTGTCTCGTGTCCCATTCTGACCGTTTTTCGAACAATGCATGGTTCAAATTGATCAGTTGTTGTCGGTAGCGATACCCATTGACAGTTTCGCCCGGTTCCAGCAGCTCAAAATACACGATTCCTTTCTGGTCCCACGAAACGCAGAGCATTGTCTTCTTTCCGAAGCAATTTGGCCGTGCCGTCGATGTTGATGCTTCGCCAGGTGAAAGCCACGATTTTTTGCGTTTGGGTTCTCGAAATATATCCACTTCGCATCGCCAGTAACAATTCGATGCAGGAAACTCTTTCTTTCATGCCGCAAAATCAAAATTTCGGAAATGGCTCTTCGATTTTCTATTTGTCTCTCAGTCAACTCATGCGGCACCCATTTTCCTTCTTTTTGAATTTTTCTCATGGCATGTAAGTGTTTGGAAATATCTTGGCGAGTCATGTTTAAAGCCTTCGCTGTTTAGTCTTTCGGAGCGCTCCTTGTCCTCAGTGTCAAAATCGCCACTTCTGAAGCGTTTAAACCAATCTTCACAGGTAGTTTTCGATAGTGCATGTTCGCCGTAGGCCTCCTCAAGCAAACGACGTGCTTCAGCTGCACTTTTTTTCAAGTTAAAGCAGAAAAGCAAAGCTTCCCGCAAATGCTGTTTATTTGGCACAAAACTCGACATCTTCGTTGTTAGAAAAAATATTTTTGCGTTGCAATATGTGTTGATATTACGACTGGTTATTTTTAACCGATGTCCAAGCTATAAAAAAACATAACTTCAGACATGTATGTCGACTACATGTGTCGTTAGCGCCATCCATGTGTGAAACCTGGAAACTTAGTTGCGTACCTAGTAATTAAAGATTGAATTACTTGGATCTTATGACATAGATACACATCTTTAACTTTATTTTCTTTGTTTTTTAACGCAGGGAAATCCATCATGGATACCCCTGATCCTTTGGGGGGGTTGGGGGTTATGTTAGACTCGTACTGACTAAAACCCCTGCGGGATGTCTACCATTCGGACCGTGGTGGGGGGAGTCAGGAGAACTATTCCCGTATTCCCTCCCCGACACCCCAGCTACAAATACATCTTTAACTGGCCGGATCTACCTCCGATCTTGTCTTAACACTAAGAGATCGAAAACATTGTACGAAAAAATGTTAGCGATGTTTAAACAGCATTTTCATCCTGATGGAGGCGGAATATCAAAAACACATAAAGAATGAAACTTTCTTATCTTTTTATGTAGAATACAAATTTTCAGTAAAAAATAGGGGTTTCCACTTAAAAAACGAAGTTGATCTTCAAATAACCTCCAAAATGAACTACAAGGTCAAGGTCGTCATCAGATGACCCCTTCTGAACCCAACAGCTTTCATCTGAAACATTTTTTTCTGAAAATTTGATCATTCAGAGATATTCGCGTAAAGGTTTTAAAATGGGATATCCTGCATAACGCACTTCCAAAAATTTTACGTAGTTGATTGATTATGGCATTTGTAGGTTATGTTACATTTTGATTTCATGATGTTTTATTTTTTGTATTTATATTAGGCGTAGTAAAAAGAAATCCATTATTTTTCCAATAGATGGCTTTAGTTATCTGTATCTCGCGTTGTATAAGTCCGATCGGGTTCCACTAGACGGCGTTAGAAAAATGAGATTTCGTACTAAAAAAACTTTTCTGACAGTTTTGTGATTAGTTGACTCAGTTTTGTTTGAGCGCGTGTCAAAGATGGACACTAGCAAAGAGAAAATACGCTATATTTTACAGTTTTTCTTCGATAAAGGCGAAAACGCAAGCCAGGCGGCTGAAAATGTGAATAGTGTTTATGGTCCTGATACTGTAACAGCCAATCACGTGCAATTTTGGTTTCGTCGATTCCGTTCCGGTAATTTCGATGTCAAAGATGCACCACGTACTGGAAGGCCAATTGTCGAAAATATCGATAAAATCATGGACATTGTCGAGTCCGACCGTCATGTAAGCACTGTTTCGATTGCCCAAGAGCTGAAGATTGCACAAAAAACCGTTTGGAACCATTTGAATAAGGCTGGATACAAAAAGAAGCTCGATGTATGGGTGCCACACGAGTTAACGCAAAAAAACCTCAACCGACCGAATTTCCATCTGCGAATCGCTGCTGAATCGCAACAAAATCGACCCATTTCTGAAGCAGTTGGTCACTGGTGATGAAAAGTGGATCACTTACGACAACGTCAAGCGAAAACGGTCGTGGTTGAATCGCGGTGAGCCAGCGGAAACGGTGGCCAAGCCAGGATTGACGACCAGGAAGGTTTTGCTGTGTGTTTGGTGGGATTGGCAGGGAATTATCTACTATGAGCTGCTCCCCTACGGCAAAACTCTTAGCTCGGAACTGTACTGTCAACAATTAGACCCTGTGAAGGAAGCATTCGCCCAGAAGTGGCCAGCTTTGGTCAATAGGAGAGGAATTGTGTTCCATCAGGACTACGCCAGGCCACACACATCGATAGTGACTCGCCAGAAACTCCGGGAGCTTGGTTGGGAGGTTCTTGTGGATCCACCTTATAGTCCGGACCTGGCACCAAGTGATTACCATCTGTTCCTGTCCATGGCGAACAATTTTGCTGGTGAAAAATTCGCTTCAAGAGAGGCTTGTGAAAATCGACTGTCTCAATTTTTTGCCAATAGGGACGAGAGCTTCTATGAGAGAGGCATAATGAAATTACCTTCAAAATGGCAACAAGTTATCGAACAAAACGGCGCATATTTGACCTAAATCGGATCATTCTAACTATGGTAATTAAAACCTTCAATTTCATGCAAAAATAATGGATTTCTTTTTACTACACCTGATAGCTGCGATAAGGACATTCGAATTCGTAAAAAATTCAACATACTTGATTGAATATGTGGAAAAACGAAGAAAAAATTTGAAATTTAACAATCAAACGTGAAAAACGTCATCATTTTTTATTTTTGTTTGACTTTTTCTTTTTGTGTAACGGTGTATATTCAGAATATAAATGTTCAACCCATTGTCAGAGCGTAAAACTACAAATAAGCAGTAAATAATATGAAAATACGATAAAATTGAAAAATTCTTTGAAAACGCCGCCATATTGAATTTCCCATTCGGAATAGCACCATATTTTAGCTAAAGTCATTATGCCACCAGATCCGGACCACCAGCACAATCCCATAATGAGATCATATCGAAAAATTACATAAGAAAAAATAATTTTCGACTTATTTTCAATTTTTTTGCGTTAAGGCCGCCATATTGTGAAAATGGCACATGATAACAATAAACGGACTTCAGATTCTGAAACAGCATGCCTCAAAATTATAAGGTACCTTTGTCTGGAGAAGATCCATCCACGGCTTGAGTAAAAATAATTGCAATGAAAAAAACAAAATTTAGGTTATTCCGGTCTAAAACAGCTTAAATATGGTGTCTATATTTAATAAGATTTATATGATTATTGTTCGCTTTTTGACTAAACGACCAAGAGGCCGGGACCGCTCAGCTATGAGCGCGGTTTCAAAAAATAGAGAATCAGTCCTTTGAATTCCGCGGGATCGCTCTCTTTTATTTCCTCCTTCTCGAAGCGATGCTCGGCGAGGTGCTGGGTGGATGATTCTCGCTAGTCGGAGCGCGAGCACCATCCGAACCCGCAATCACACTTTTATTACAAAACAAAACAAAAAAGAGAATTTGACAATGCGTTTACAAATGTTTACAAATCGCCCGTGGCACTTCCGATCGTAAATTAAGCGATTTGAAGCCGCAACCATGGATTCGTAAATCGGAGGTTCGACTAGAGCGGTCGGACAGCTGAGTAAAGCTGAGTAAAGAACGGGGCGGAACGATGCGAACTCGATAATTGTAACCGGCCTCGTGCCAATTCGATCTGATCGGAGTGAGGAACAGAAAACCGTTCGTCAACTTAGTCTTACATTTATTGTTGTTTTTTGGTTGGCTTGGCTCGAAGACGTGACGTTAACAGTCATTGGTTTGAAACATGGTTAGGCTATTTGCGATCACATGCTGACAAACAGTGGCAATGACGATTGTGTTTGTCCCGTAACCGATTCAAGTCTGGCACAATCACGCGTAAGTCAGGCGTTGTTATGTTTCGTCGTTTCGAGAATTTTCGATTCTGCAACAATAAGCAGCGATGAAACGACGGATCGCGAACAGTTATGAATGGAGTCAGGACCTTAGACGGGCAGAGACGATCTCTTGCGGCCGGCGGTTCATTCTTCTTCCTCACTTACAAGAAAACGGTCGGAACTGCCTCTCATCAATTTTGATATGCTTTGGATATGTTATAGCGCAACAAAAACTATTAGACTCGTATCCTTTTATGTGCGTATCTTAAGATTTAGAGGGTAAAACTACCCCTAAAAAAACTAACATTTTCATTTTTTGCGAATATCTTCTAAAGTACGAGGTACATGAAAAAATATTTATTAGAAAAGTTTTATAGTACTTTATACTGTTTGCAACGGTATATTCAAATTTTTTAAAAATATCAAAATTTTTAACTTTCCCTCTCTATCTCATTAATTTTGCAAAATTAAAAAATTTCATGACGACAAAAATTAAAGAGCATTTAATGCCGAATCTATCCATATATTATATAATAATACAATATGGTCATGATTAATTTTTAGAAAAAAAGGATATCGTGGTATAGGCGCCGTGCTGTAGATAAGTGTTCTGTTATTTTTTTTCAGTTGCGTTGTAGTCAATAATAGTCTCTTATGCATATTTCCTTATACTGCGAAATGGAAGAGAATTAATTTTAATGACACAATATGCAATTTATTATACAAAATAAAAATATTAGATGAACGTGCATGTATAGTGTGCCTGATTCAAGTGATTCAATACGCTTAATTATTTGTGAAAAAATTAAAGATACAAAAAAATTGTTTAAACAAAAGTTGTTTGAAGGAGAACATAAGATAGCAATAGCATTTTGTTTACAGATGGACCACTTTCGAGATATTCACTGATCATAAATTTTCTTAAATAAAAATCGCAACTTTTTATTACACCATTTTTGTCTACCAATTAATTTAAACAACTTTTGTATGAAATATTTTTTTATTTGCTTAATATTTTTTGAAATTTAAGGAAAACTTTTTTAATATTTAACGATATAATATTTACGATAAATATTTACGATAACTCGTTGTTTATTGGAAGAAAAAATAGTACAGGACTTTTTTACTCTATTAGGTCTCAAGAATATATCAGGTGTAGTAAAAAGAAATCCATTATTTTTGCATGAAATTGAAGGCTTTAATTACCATAGTTAGAATGATCCGATTTAGGTCAAATATGCGCCGTTTTGTTCGATAACTTGTTGCCATTTTGAAGGTAATTTCATTATGCCTCTCTCATAGAAGCCCTCGTCCCTATTGGCAAAAAATTGAGACAGTCGATTTTAAAAAGCCTCTCTTGAAGCGAATTTTTCACCAGCAAAATTGTTCGCCATGGACAGGAACAGATGGTAATCACTTGGTGCCAGGTCCGGACTATAAGGTGGATGCATAAGAACCTCCCAACCAAGCTCCCGGAGCTTCTGGCGAGTCACTATCGATGTGTGTGGCCTGGCGTAGTCCTGATGGAACACAATTCCTCTCCTATTGGCCAAAGCTGGCCGCTTCTGGGCGATTGCTTCCTTCAGACGGTCCAATTGTTGACAGTACAGTCCGAGTTAAGAGTTTTGCCGTAGGGGAGCAGCTCATAGTAGATAATTCCCTGCCAATCCCACCAAACACACAGCAAAATCTTCCTGGCCGTCAATCCTGGCTTGGCCACCGTTTCCGCCGGCTCACCGCGATTCGACCACCACCGTTTTCGCTTGACGTTGTCGTAAGTGATCCACTTTTCATCACCAGTGACCAACCGCTTCAGAAATGGGTCGATTTTGTTGCGATTCAGCAGCGATTCGCAGATGGAAATTCGGTCCATGAGGTCTTTTTGCGTTAACTCGTGTGGCACCCATATATCGAGCTTCTTTTCGTATCCAGCCTTATTCAAATGGTTCCAAACGGTTTTTTGTGCAATCTTTAGCTCTTGGGCAATCGAAACAGTGCTTACATGACGGTCGGACTCGACAATGTCCATGATTTTATCGATATTTTCGACAATTGGCCTTCCAGTACGTGGTGCATCTTTGACATCGAAATTACCGGAACGGAATCGACGAAACCAAAATTGCACGTGATTGGCTGTTACAGTATCAGGACCATAAACACTATTCACATTTTCAGCCGCTTGGCTTGCGTTTTCGCCTTTATCGAAGAAAAACTGTAAAATATAGCGTATTTTCTCTTTGCTAGTGTCCATCTTTGACACGCGCTCAAACAAAACTGAGTCAACTAATCACAAAACTGTCAGAAAAGTTTTTTTAGTACGAAATCTCATTTTTCTAACGCCGTCTAGTGGAACCCGATCGGACTTATACAACGCGAGATACAGATAACTAAAGCCATCTATTGGAAAAATAATGGATTTCTTTTTACTGACACCTTTTTACCTTCTTTTTACACCTGATATTAGTATAATAATGCTCTATCTTTTACTAATTTATTAATCTTTGGAAATTTAACTGACCTGACATTTATTAATTTGATGATTTTGAAATTTCGAATAGTCGATAAGTTAACAAAAAAAGTTAACAAAAAATAAAGCATTATTGTCCCAATATGTTCTTAAAACCAAACACAGTAAAAAAGTCCTGTACTATTTTTTCTCCCGACAAACAGCGAAATATAATTAAATATTGAAAAAGTTATCGAGTTATCTTTAAATATCTCAAAAAATATTAACCAAATAAAAAAATATTTCAGAAAAAGTTGTTCAAATTAATTGGTAGAAAAAGATGATATAATAAAAAGTTGGGATTTCTATTTAAGAAAATTTATGATCAATGAATATCTCAAAAGTGGCACCATCTGTAAACAAAATACTATTGCTATCTTATGTTCCCTTTCAAACCAAATAACTTTTATTTAAACAATTTCTTGTATCTTTAATTTTTTCACAAATGATTAAACGTATTGAATCACTTAAATGAGGCATACTGTATTTGCACGTTCATCTAATGTCCTTATTTTGTATAATAAATTGCATATTGTGTCATTAAGATTAATTTTCTTCCATTTTGTATTAGGTCAATCGGAAAGTTCCGTCCGTTCTTTTGCAAAACATATGGCTTTATTTAAGAAACAAAATGAAAAAGTACATCAATCAAAATATTGTCCATCGTTAGCGATGATTTTTTTCCATCTTTCGGTCAGCAAGTGAATTCCGCGGCAAAAGAATGACTCATCTTTGGAAGCTATCCAGTCTAGTGAATAAGCCGCATGGGGTAACACTTCCCGACGAAATGCTTCTAACATTTCCTTAACAGATTTTTTTATCTGAGGCCGAGCGTTGCCATAAAGCAAAATCACTTTATACTGTCTCGTTTCATATTCTAGTCGTTTTTCGTGCAATACTCGGCTCAAACGAATCATTTGTTCTCTCTATAGAAATCCCCTGTGACTGTTTGACCACTTTTCAACAGCTCATGGTACAGCATATCTTTCTGATCCCACCAAATACAGAGCATTGCCTTCTTTCCGTGGATATTCCACTTTGGCGTCGATATTGAAAGTTGGCCGGGATCGCAAATAGTTTTTCGAGGTTGGGGTTGTCAAAATAAATCCATTTTTCATCCCCAATAATGATACGATGTAAAAACCCCTTTCTTTATTGCCTAGCAAGCAGATTTTCGTAAGTGGTTTCTCTCCTTTCAATGTCTCTTGGCTTCAGTTCATATGGAACTCATTTTTCTTTCTTGTAAACCTTTCCTAAGGCTTTCAAATGATCGGAAATGACAGATTGAGCACAATTAATAATAATAATAATGCTTCTGCAAGTTGCTTTTGCGTTTGACATGGGTCTTCATCCACCAATGCCCGCAATTCTTCGTCTTTGTCTTCGAATACTCTTGGCCGTCCAGAACGGTTCTTATCCTCTATATCAAAATCACCACTTTTAAAGCGTCGGAACCATTCTCTGCATGTTTTGTCGGAAAAAGTATTATCACCATAAACTTCTACAAGCATTCGAGCTTCAGCTGCAGTTTTCCTCCAATTGAAGCAAAAGATTAACACTTCGCGCAAATGACGCTGATTCGGCTCAAATTTCGGCATTTTCGATGCAGTAAGAAACAATGTTATTGATGCAAACGTATACCTTTATATACTGTGCGACGCGACTTTCTTTCGCCGTCGACAAATTGCCGTCGGTCCACGCGTCACGGTCTTTCACACCAAACAAAACGCTAAGTTGGGCGCCAGGTGTGGATAACCGCATCACTCACCAACGCTAATCACGAAACGCGTGACCGCGACGCGGAACTCCGACGGGACCGGTAGCTCGGCGAAAATTTATAGTCGGTAGATGGGATGGGCTCGGCCGGAAATTGGGAGACGGGAAAGACCGAAAAGAAATAGAACAGCTCGACTTTTACGATACTTCGATTTATTAAGATCAGGAGCCGGTATGCTCCGATTCTTCGCGGGACGGTACAATTTCTTCCCCTTACATGTTTATTTGCGAGATCGGTGCTGCTCTGCACACAAGAACGAGGACTCTTGGATACGACACTCATGCACACGGAACACCGAAAAATGTAGCAGGTGGACGGTCTTACAAGATCGAGAACCTGCCGGCGGCGTGGCCCTGGGTGGTCGTCGGGCCGGTCGCTCCTTTCGCGAGGTCGGTCAAAGCCGGAGATCGTCGGTTCGTCCTGCTTCCCTCTCGGGTTTGCTCGTTCGTTGACCCCGACAGTCCGCTCGCTTTTTCGGTAGCAATCGGAACTCACAAAAATCCTGTTTTCTCCCCGAGCGGAGTGCGAGAAAACTCGTAGCCGAGAACGGTACACACAAATCACAAAAGAAAATCCTGAGATCGCGGTCGCTATCGGTATATCCCGTTTTATCCCTTACTCACGGGCTGAAAAACGTATATGCTCTCTTCGCGGAAACGAAAAACGGAATCTCTTTTTTCTTCGCCCGAAAAACGGGATCTCTCCTTCATTTACCCTACTTTTCTTGGTGTCTCAGGAGGGGTTCCTCTCTCTCTCTCTCTCTCACACACTCTCTCTCTCTCTCTCTCTCTCTCTCTCTCCTCCCTCTCTCTCTCTCTCTCTCACTCTCTGTCTCGCTTGTTGTTCTACGAGCATTGTCTTCGGCCGTCTAGCCGCTGTTTTTCGGCTATCGTGCCACGCGTCGGGAGCATGCTCGCCGGTATCTCGTCTCGCTTCTTCCGTGTTGTCCCCGTGGCCTGTTGAACAACAAACGCGACAGCGATAATCTCTTATGACATATAATTTGCTAACGCGAGATGATAATAGAGAGCGATCACCTGACGGACACGTGTCGGGCCGGCGATGAGCGAGGTCCTCCAACGTCCTCCCTGCTCCTCCGATCCTGCGGTTTGGGTCGGGAGATCCAGGGGCACAAAATTACGGGACGCGAGACCGTCACACCTGTACGCTCTTAACACTAAGGATTGCGCTCAATTATTATTATTCGGGCGGGGGAGGGGGTCAATCCGAGCTCCTCAGTAGTTGCGCGATAATTTCTGCCCCCCGCATCGCGACCGAGGGTTTGATCTTTAGTGACGGGCGCCTCCGCAGCTGCACGTCACAACTGAATGTTATTGACAGATGTCAAAATAAACCATTAAGCTTCGTTAGTAGTATGGGAGTAGGTATGGCCAGTCAAAACATTCCTCCTCTACTCGACCCTCCGGCGCCACTAGACCACGCCCACCGGCGCCGGAGGATCGAGTGGAGGGGGAATGTTTTGAGTGACCATACCTACCCCCAAGGCTGAAAATGGCGGAAATTTGAATCACCAAAATAAAAATTAGCGTAATCTAAATATTAAATTTTTATTATTCATATTAGGCGTTGTTAGTGATTCTTAGCTCTTGGTCAGCTGGTTAATTTGTATATTACTTTTGAAAAAATCTCCTTGGCACACTCTGCGAGGCTCGAACCCGGGAACCTCAGGCTTTCGAGTCAAACGTCTTTACCACTACTCTACTGCTACTCTTTGATAGAGACTGGTTTCAGAACGTACACGTAGAACGGAGAGAATGCCTGTGTGTGTGTGTGTGTGGTTAGTGTGAAATTTCTGGAAAAATCTTGTATAGGCCCTGACCGGATTCGAACCTGGGTCGTCCGCTGGCTCTCGAGTCAAGTGCCTTATACCCTGCGCTACTGCTATACCCTGATGAAAACTAGCTATATTATATACATATGTAGAGTATCGACGTCACGCGTGAACAATTTGGCCAATTCTAGAACCTACGGGACTCGAGACCCCATCATGAGACCCCGGCTCTTGACTCTCGTGAGCATGTGCGAGCAGGTAGGGATCATTTCGAAGACAAAAACTACCCGGCGATTGTTGGAAAACGATATCTCTGGTCTATGTCTACTCCGAATATTTTTACCTGTACGGGTCTCCTCGTTTTCGAACTCGAAAAGTTTACAATGGGATTTGTTACCTCGAACTGAAAATCGCAGGGAAGAGAGAAGAGGCGAAGAGAAAGGAATGCACAATATTTTTCATAGAATTAATTCACATTTTATTCTTATACATTTTTCTTAATACAGGATTGAACCTGGTACACAGGGATATGATGATCTAGCGATTTACGCTTACAATAACAAAAGATTTTCTTATACATTCGTACAATCAACTGATCGTTTCGTTCGCAATCATTGGTAAACAAATTGTTAAACTGCCCGAGATTATAACCCCGACACATAAAGTAAAGAAAAACACAGCAATAATGACCACAAGTCGACGATAAGAGTCCCTGTAGCTGAAAGGTATTCCATTGGTAAGTGACGGAATTTTTTCTAAGATGCAGGAGAAATCGTGAGTCCCAGGGTGGCATCCCATAACTGTCGAAATATGTGGCCGCTCCATTCCGATCGACGTAGAATCGACCTAGTTCTGTCCCGGACGATCATGATTGTCCGTATTAACGACTACTGCCGTCGACCTCGTCCACATCCTCGGTAGTCTGTCGGCTGGATGGACGCCTGTGTATCTAGCATTGAGATGTTGCAACGCATGTTGAATTTCGAGCGAATTCATTTTATATAATTTCGTTTACCTCTGGTAACGCGATTGTTATAGTCTTCGACGGCTCGACGGAATGTTCCAACTCAGTATTTATCTCGTTTTCCTCTTCTTCAACCGGTAAGTGTTCGCTCCCTGATTTGTCGGAATAACTATTTTCTCTGTCTTCCTCGTCAATTTTGGAGGACAAGCACCGGGTCACATAGATGTTGCCGTGTTTCCTGATGTTGATTTGACTTTGTTCGATGAACCAGTGTTTTAATTTGTATGCATCACGTAATGCACAATGATAACGTCTGTGTTTTTTAAATGTGTGGAATGAGCAGCCTTCTATTCGTTCGCTGGATGAAAGATCATTGGCCGTCGGCGAGATATTCTCCAGATTATACACGTTTCGCGCTAACAAATTTTGCAAGTAGCTCGCTTTTTCCTTGCCTTTTGTCATGAAGTCATGAATATGACTCGTAATTTCGCGCAAGCGGGGATAAAAATATTTTGGATTGACCTCCCCATCGTACCACTCGATTCCATGATAATTCAGCGAAAGCCAGTTATTTATCCGTCTTGATTTTTCGTTCAATTCCACAAATGAATACTCTGGAGCTAAGATCCAATGTCCGACAAATGCCTTATTAATACCGACAATAGCCACTTCCTTGAGCACATAGGTATCGTTGCTATCGCAGAAACACTGCACTTCGATGATCACATCCATGTTCTCGCTGTATTCTCAATTCTGCTTGCTGAAATTATACTCTTTACTCCTCGAATCTGACTGAGTTCTTTTCTCAAAATTTCTACTCTGGAGGAGGATGATGTTGAAAATCTTTACGCAGGAAGGGGAAAGATGCCGAAAAGAAAAGTGGGAGATATATTTCTTTAACCGCTAAAATCTACAATGACTTGACAAGAAGAATCTATTTCCAGCACACTTTCAAATTCAGCGTAAACTAAGCAATTGACCGTTGTTGTGAGGGCTCTTTCGAATCGTACTTCCATTCGCAAACTACCATGTTTCACAAGGTTCCATTAGCCCGCGCAATTAGCTGACAGATCAGGAGTGAGATCAAAAGCGAAAAGAATATAACCAGCAGGATAATCTTCTCTGTATATAGAATTAGTTTGGTTCAAAAAGTGAATGCCCGTTCCTGAGAAAAGGGTGTGATACGCCTCGGCGTAAAGTATCTCGTTACCAGAGAATTTGGGTTGTAACGATCTGCTAGGGATTTGAGTACCATCGACATACAACGAAAAGATATTTATTCCATAATGCTGGAAATTGAATGGATTTAAATGCCGGGCACCGTTAAACGCTTTGTTACCGACAAAGCCGACAAGTATGCGCTTTGATATTTGTCCAAGAATGACGTTGTCCAGTGTCTCTCCTACAACGCCGCTATGAATCGTGAATGATTTAACATCGACTCTCGTGAGGGGGTATTTAGCAGTAGTGCTGATCAACATTTTCGTATGAACGAGTAATATGCCTGGGTTTATTCTAGCTCTTCTGATGAGTAGTGTAGCATCTAAAATGCGTATCCATGACATAGTATTTCCCTCCATAGGACAGAAGGAATCTTTCGAACGAACAAGCCTCATGCGCACTTCGATACCGTTGATCAAGAATTTATCTTGATTGAAGACGTCGCAGTGAAGATGACCTATGAGATCCAGTGTTCGCCCTCCTTGTACAAAAGTGGTTCGCTTGTCGAGTCCGTGACTGCTTGGTGTCGCTCCAGGTAGAGCGTCCATGTTTCCTGCAGTATCGCTATACTACAGGCACGAAGCCAGGTGGGAGGTTTTTATTGGTGAAGCATAATTTAATAACGCCTCTATGTAAGCGCGGTAAGCGTAAGCATTGTTTGGAGGAGACTCGAATTTTTGATTGAAATATACGTCGATTTGATTGAACATCGAATGCAGTATATGGTTTACTGGGCCTACTTTTACGGTGGAGGCTCCTGCTCCGGTTTCAGTTTCTACTCGTATGCGTAGCGACAGCATGATGTGAGCAAGATCTATGTATTCTTCTCCATGCCCGAGTACGACGAATTCGACGGGCACGTCGTCCGTGAGAGAAGACACGGGTTTGTAGTGAATCCATTGTGAACTCTCAATACTGGTTTGTGTAGGCGGCAGGGTGAAGAGATCGAGTTTACTCTTTAAACATTCGCAGGAATGCGTATGAAGAAAGGACATGCTTCGAAAGCATGCGTTTGTTGTTTAGGAAAAAGTGTCTGACACAATACGCTTCTTGATAACTCCCCGACGTTTAGTGAGTCCTCTCCCGCTTTTTCTCACTGAACGCTTCTTCTTCGTGGGTTTCTTCGCTAACTTCTTACCCGATTTCTTCCCCGATTTCTTCGAGTCACTTTCCTCTTACTTGATTTAGAAGCACTGACCCGATGTTTGCGCGAAGATGATTTACCGCTGTATCCGCTTGGCGTGTTAAAAGGAAACTGAGCTTTTTCGATTTTCGCAGGAACTTTATATCCCGACCCTTTCATCAGATTTGTTAACGTGTTCTTTCGCTCTTCTTTTGAGATTTGAGCCTGATTCCTTGAGGCGTGTTTTAACAGCTACTTTCAATGGTGTGTTATTTCGCACGTCATCGAGTATATTAATTCCTGCGCGTAGAGCTTCTTTTCCAACGACACGCACACCACTGGCTAAATAAGGCAACATCGGTCTGAACAGACCACCGAGAAAACTACCGATACCGTGACCGCTCTGATACCGCGATCCTACGAATATTCGTGGAATTCCGCCACCACGATTTCCCCCGAATTGTGCTTCGTAATATTCTAAATAAGGTGTCATATCTATGTGTTCTAATTACGGAATAATTATCTCTAATCTCGACGTCTAAATTGTAATGTAACTGTCAACGTCCCAAATTCAAATGGTATTCTTTCGCCAACCTGATCTCTTATATCTATTTCGATCATGCGGAAACATGTTAATCGCAATGGAATATAATTCGGTGGCGAAAAATGCTTTACCATGTTACGTCCGTAGGTATATTTACCATCGTTGTATTCGACGGGAACCACTCGGAGAAGAAGAGAATGCACGTCTCCCGTTATATAGGACTTGCAAATATCGCAATAAACAAAGAGTTTATCAGGTACACCCCGCACCATACTACCTGGTTCATCGGACATAAATTTACGTTTTGCCGTGGTGAAAGCGTAAAACTTTTCTTCTCCAGCTCTCTGGGGATTCACATTACGATCAGTATTGGGATAGTATCTCTCTCTCTCAGAATCATCTATAGTCACGACTCCCTGTCTGTCCCAACTTAATCGACCGGGTATCGCCACCACACAAATGGGTTAGCAGCTTACGCACTTTAGCCCGATAATTCTTTGGCACTTTATTCAGTATTCTTCCGATGCTTTTCTGTTCGCTGGTGCGATGATGACGACTGCGTCTTTCGTCTCGTACGTATTGAAAAACGTTCAACGTTTGATGTATGTCAGTCTCTAGGTTAGGAATATCTTCATTTATAACCATACCAGCGTTTTCTTCTACCGCGTTTCCGTCAGCATAATCGTCATCTTCGCGAGGGGTATTTTCCCCTTCCCCACTGTTTTCATCACCGTTGACCTCACCAACAACAGGCTTCTCTTCTTATTTTCCACGTAATCGGTGTGTTTCCCGCTCTCGAAAAAAAGTACAGATATCGCTGAAGCATTTCTCTATACAATTTCCATTTTTGCCGTGCTCCTCCGAGGACCGGAGAGTTGAGAATTCTATGCATCTCGGCGTCGAGACGCGACAGGACAGAACCCGGAGTACGCACCGTATCTTCATTCTCTACTGGTGCTATGTTCAGCCCAGTTGCGGCATTATCTGTCAAAACAGAGGGGATTGAAGTCGAAGAAGACGACAATGACGACGACGCTGAAGTCGATGATGTATGGGCCTGCTGCTGCAATCTCTCGAGATTATCCGTAGAAATCAGTACCATTTTCTTGGCTCTTTCCATGGTTCAAGCGTGAACAGTCTCAATTACCGATAATTTTGGATAATATAGCCCCGAGTATAGGGACGATCAGATAAGGTAGAAATCCGCCTCGCTGCACTATCGCTCTCCGTTTGTTTCTCCAATCACCGCGATCATTAGCGATATGACGCGACGTTGATTTGTAACGCGATAGGCGATTTTTTCTCTTCTGTCGAGCGGTACGTTACCTTTGAGCGTGTTGAAGGCGCACTCGCAAATACGTCTGATGAAATCACGATCAGCTTCTCGTAGAAAGGCAGCACGTTGTTTCTCCATCAAGTAGTACAATGCCTTCCGAAGAGAGATGTTTTTCTCATCAATGGACCATTTTGCTGCGTTTGCGGTTCTATCGCCTTTTTTCGCATTCGCTCTGCTCCCCCCACTCACTGCCATTACGACGATAAGACTTTCGCAGAATTATCGTATGCATGGATTTTATACGTAACTTCTGGTGGATCCACGCCGAACGTAAACATAATGCGTAGTATCAGTGGGGAAGATGCATGTACGAAACCGATACTCATCCGGGGTAGATTGTTTCAGATCGAGCAACAAATACCCATGTGGGAACGATGTAGCGTCATAGTAAGTTTCTTCCAAAAACTTTGAATCTTCCGGACATACCTGCCTGGCCAAGTGACGAATTTGAGCACGATCGCGAGGGGTTTTGAACACCACGATGTAATTCGCGTTGAAAGAAATATCTTGTTGTCCGCGTCCTTGATGAAATAGATTTTGCAAAATGAGTATAACATTGAGGTTTTTGTGATGTCTACCCTTCGTGAACAGATCGATGATTACTTCGCACGATGACGATTCCTTCATGAGATCGTCTATTATCACCATTTTCGCGACAAGCGGATCGTTTGAATAATCATCCGGACGCGGTAAGCCTTCTCGAAATTCTATCACAGTGTCGCCGCTTCATGCTGTATGTTTGGCGGTAAACCTCTTGCCACTCGGCGTAATAAAATAGGATCCTGTCGAAACGTGTATCCCCCATCGCGGGTAAATAGCGAAGAAAAGTCTTTACGAAAACCGTTTTCCCACAACCCATAGGGCCGCAAACGATCGATGTCCAAGGATGTTTCCAGCGCGCGTCCATTTTGCTAAATGACTGATTCGGTTATCTAATGAAGCTACATAAATGCTGAAGAAAAAGAGAAACGGCGATGAGTTTATAACTAGCGCCGACGGGCCCTTCCGCGGCGGCCGCGCGGTCCCGCTAGCTCATATCTGCGGAAATACCACGTCGAATAAGCTTTTTCACGTGGCGCTCGCAGCCGCAGGAATAGTTTATTTTAGCGCCGCTAGCGATATTAGCTTTCCAGCGTGAAACTGCGAGCTAATAATAGTTCAATGAGCTCGTACGAGTGAACGCTTGTGGGTGAAAGAAACTGCTTTTAACGCTATAATTTGCTAAGATTTATTGTGATTCAGGAGTCATATACAAGAATAGAAATACATATACAGAGTGCCCCTTTTTAAGTGTCCACCCCAAATATCTCTTTTGTTTTTTATTTTAGAGAAAAATGGTTCAGACATGTTTTGTATGGTTTCAAGGGGGCCATAAGATGGTACCATTGATTTGACCTCGAAGAGTCATTTGAAGGTCACATGAAGGTTACATCAATTCTTTTAAATAGCACTCCCTACTTTTTATTACATATTCTTGTAGCTGACCTCGAGAGTTTTCCAAAACATTATAACTAAATGTTTTTTGGTGAAGTACTTTTCGAGTTATAAAGCTCCAAATTTACAAAATTTTGAAAAATACAAAATATTTCGTAAAACATTCACTTTCCGATAGTTTTATCTTACATGATCCAACCAGTCAAGGCAAGATCCGAGCATGATCCAACCAGTCAAGGCAAGATCCGAGCATGATCCAGCCAGTCAAGGCAAGATCCGAGCATGATCCAGCCAGTCAAGGCAAGATTCGAGCATGATCCAGCCAGTCAAGGCAAGATCAGAGCATGATCCAGCCAGTCAAGGCAAGATCCGAGCATGAACCAACCAGTCAAGGCAAGATCTTCTTTTGTGTACAATTACTTAAAGTGTTCAAAAACTTGGCCATTTACTTGTATGCATAGCTCTAGTCTATGATGAAAGTCGTCCCTAACTTTTTCAAGAACACCTACATTAATATTTCTGCAAGCCTGTCTGATCCGGTTTTTCATATTTTCAACGGTTGTAGGCTTTTGCGAATAAACTATATCTCTAATGTAGCCCCAGAAATAAAAATCTACGGGTGTCAAGTCGAGTGATTTTGGGGGCTATTCTTGAACTCGGCTGCCCATACCAATTCTCCTATTCGGGAATCTATTGTTTAAATATTGTGTAACAGCTCGAGATCTATGAGCCGGTGCTCCATCTTGTTGGAGCCACATTCGTCTGAGTAAATCATTGTCGACATGTCTCAAGAGGTTGGGCAGGTCATCTTGAAGAAATCTTAGATAGATTGCCGCATTGAGATTTTCTTCAAAAAAATATGGACCAACAATAACATCTCCCAGGATGCCTGCCCAAACGTTAATGGACCACTGCCGTTGGAACTCTTGGCTTCTCTGCCAATATGTATTAGCATCTGAATAATAATGGCAGTTATGTCTATTAACGCCTCCTCTATTACGAAACGTGGCTTCATCAGAAAAAAGCGTATCAGCAATGAACCGGGGATTTTGTTGGATTTGATCTCGAGCCCAGTTACAAAAACGTACACAGCGTTGGTAGTCCCTCTCTTCCAATTGCTGAGTTAGATGAATGTGATATGGGTGAAACTTATTGAGCTTGAGCACACGATTGGCTGTTGATTTAGATATACCGTATTGCCTCTCAATTTGTCTCGTACAGATTTGAGGATTCAAAGCAACGGCACCTATAACAGTCAATGATGTGAGTTCATCAGCCCGATTTTCGCCGGTTTCTTCTAAGAAAACCCTGTTCAGCTCTATCGCAGAGTCTTTTTATTACTTTCCTATCAGGATGGCGTCTGTCTGGAAATCTTTCAGCATAAAGCCTTTCTGCTGCCGAGTAATTATTCCTGGCTTCACCCAAAATGCGAATCATGTCCACAATTTCATTTGGTGGATAAGCAGCCATAATTATAAAGAAAAAAAGCGCCAAAAACCAAGAATTCCTGTCTTATAAAAAAAAAGTCAATGGATATTATAATATGCGTCTGTCTGAGACTTCGCCAAAATACCGACAATTGCCCAAATAAGAAATTTGAAACAAGCCTCTTGATATTTGTTTCATTAAAAGAATTGACAATTGCACTTTTACAATTGTTATAGTTCATTGATTATCAGGCAATACAGGATCTCGTCTTGACTGGCTGGATCATGCTCGGATCTTGCCTTGACTGGTTGGATCATGCTCGGATCTTGCTTTGATTGGTTGGATCATGCTCGGATCTTGCCTTGACTTGTTGGATCATGTAAGATAAGACTATCGGAAAATGAATGTTTTACGAAATATTTTGTATTTTTATCAAAATTTTGTAAATTTGGAGCTTTATAACTTGAAAATACTTCACCAAAAAACATTTGATTATAGTGTTTTGGGAAGTTCTCGAGGTCAGCTATAAGAATATGTAATAAAAAAATAGGGAGTACTATCTAAAAAAATTGAGGTAACCTTCACGTGACCTTCAAATGACTCTTCAAGGTCAAATCAATGGTACCATCTTATGGCCCCCTCGAAACCATACAAAACGTGTCTGAACCATTTTTCTCTAAAATCAAAAATAAGAGAGATATTTGGGGTGGACACTTAAAATGGGACACCCTGTATATACAGGGTGTCTCAGAACTTTGGGACACGGGCTCCGTAGAGACATAGAGCTAAGTGAGAGGAATAAAAAATTCCTCTGCCATAATGTGAAGTCCTGTACCATAATGTGAAAATCGTAATAGTTTTTTAGTAATAACCGCGTAAAGTTGGGCGTTTTCCACGCCCAGCGCGGCCTATAGATGCTCCGCGGCAAGCTGTATGCGTAGGGGCGATAACGTGACTCGCGCTGACCGTCACGCGGTGTCAAAGCGCCAAGACGCCATCGCGACAGTCAGCGCGAGACGAGTTATTGCTCAGCTCCTACACACACAGCTTGCCGCGCAGCGTCTATAGGCCGCGATGGGCGTGGAAAACGCCGAACTTTACGCGGTTATTACTAAAAAACTATTACGATTTTCACATTATGGTACAGGACTTTTTTGTTCTTTTCACTTAGCTCTATGTCCCTACGGAGCCCGTGTCCCAAAGTTCTGAGACACTCTGTATATATTAATAATACCACGCTATCGAAAAATTCAGTCAGAACCATAACGTTTTTTTTTCGAGTTTTTTTCCGATCCGGCACAGCAGCCATCGAAAAAACCGTGTCCGGTGAGAACCTGTGCCAGCCGGAAAGTAAGTTCATGTCTTTTCTTGTCCACTCATTCGGCGAGACAGGGCTAAATAGACCCGACCGACCTTGGGTACTCAGAGAACGAAAGTGTGTCAGCCTTGGAACCAAGACTCTTGGTCTAGATCCTAAGTCTAAGATCGTAAGGCTACTTCTATTCCGGCTGTGATGTTAACTCGGCAACTTCTCCGTACACCGATATATCTCGGTATACTGAAACGAGCTCTAGCGGGAACTAGCCGGCTAGAATGTCTATCGCCATGTACAGAAAGATAGCACGGCGTCATCCTCAAGGCCACCGACAGCATTATCTGATGCATCAGATATTTATTGCGATCTGTGGTCTTTATTGCTTATGTTCATACGGGCTCTGTTGAGGATGACCGATACTATTAAGTTCACATGTAGGCGGTGAACTCTCTAGTTAAGACCATTCAAGTTGTGTACACTGTAAGAAATAATGTGAGAAATTTAACATATTTCATGTTTCTTAAATCATCTACACTCATTTACGTGTTAATTTAACATACAGAAAATATGTTAAAAAATAACACACATAATATGTAAAAAATTAACACAAAAATTTAACATTTTAACGCTGTCAAGAATCACAGTTTGTGTTAAATTACATACAATGAATGTTACTTCAACATTTGGGAAAAGTAATGATCTATGATTTAATGAAATGAAAATGTTAGATTGACATAATCTATGTGTTAAAAATCCAATCTTCACATACCAGAAATGTTAACATTATACGTATATTTAACACAAGGTAACTGTTATAATGAGAAAAGTAACACATTTTAGGTGTTGACTTCAACATATAAAATATGTCATAGCAAGAATTCATGCATTTACATATAAATTATGTTATTTTAATACTTGGAAATGTCATTTTAACACTTGAAAATAAATAATCCTAATTTAACACAAGAAAGTCTAGGTAACACAACAACGATATGTTAAATTAACACATGACTATGTAAAAAATTTAACACAAAACTTTCTACATACAAATAATTTTAACAAAAGTACGAAATGTTTTTAACTGTGTATGAAGCCAGCAAATACATTACGGATTGTGTGCATCCTGGATGCCAGCCTCTGAAAATAACTCCTGAAATTCCATCGCCTATCTAGCAGGAGTTTCAAGTACTTCAGCTGCGCCTTCACGGGAATACGAAGTTTATTTTTATCTAATATCTGGGTCCTAGACAAAATCCTTATCATGGAAGCACATTGCCTCAGTTTTCTGATGCTCCACTTGTAGGCCCAGATCTTTAACCGAGCTCATGATGCTGGGCATCACAACCTTGATATGAATAATTTTTAATTCCTCTCACAATTACGATATAATATGTAGATACGATGCGTTCGAGCCAAAATAGCTAGAAACGAAAAGCATTTTACAGTTTTACAATGCTAGTGCAACTTGATGTCATAAAAAATAAAGAATAATTTTTATCTTTTCATCATCATATTATTCATTTTCTACAAAACATCATATTATTCATTTTCTACAAAATCATATTATCATCCTGAAAAATAAGAAGTCTTTAAAATAGTATAGAAAAACGAGTAACAGACATAGTACAATATAAAGTTTAATGCCGGTTTAAATTACTATTTAAAGAAGGATATTCACCTAAATGAATCAAAATAAGATCAAACTTTGAGAATTCTTTAAAACTTATGAAATAATAAACTGCATTGCGTTTCTATCGCCAATGTGCTGTCAGAGTCTGTCAGTAAGTTCTGCGCGCTTTCTGACGCCGATATACTAATTTTAACTTATAACTAATTTTTAAAAGGAAAAAGTATACGAGGAATTGGTGGAAATTTATGGCACACAAGATCCAAAAACCGCGCCTGTGAAGTTCGAAGATTTGCAATTTATGAATTACTTGGAACGTGTTATCAAGGAAATATTAAGACTTTTTCCAATTGCACCTGTTATATTACGACGACTTGATGAAAATTTACAAATAGGTTTGTTTATAAATGTAATGTTGTAGTGAAATCATATGTGATATTTACATTGTATACAATTGTTTGTGTGTTATTCAATAAAGATATTTATTACACCGTACAATAAAATATAAAACTGTTTAAGTTTAATTTTATTGTAATTGTTTAAGTTTATCTATTGAATATTTTATTACAATAATATTTATTTTTATAAAAGGATATGTTTCAGGAGAATATATTTTGCCGAAAGGCGCTGAAGTTTTTATAGGAATAATACATATGCATCGAAATGAAAAGTATTGGCCAAATGCGTTAACGTTCGATCCAGATAGATTTCTTCCGGAGAACATAAAAAATATACATCCTTATTGTTACATACCCTTTAGTAACGGTCCAAGGAACTGTATAGGTAGATATAAATGACTTGAAATCAGCTGTGGCGGAATATATGTTTAATAGATAAAATTATAGGTTCAAGGTATGGAATGATGTCTATGAAAGTCGTCATTTCAACTTTATTGCGTACATTCGTATTAAAAGTGGACAGAAGGATGGAAATAAATGAAATAGAGTTGAAGATGGAAATGCTATTAGGATCCCGTAAGCCTTTAAAAGTCAGGATTGAGAAGAGGAATTAACAGCACAATATTGTAAAAATATATACGCAGTGAGGAATAGAAAATAGAAATTTTCTTATTAATATAATTAAATGATAATCTTTTTGTTCTTTTTAACTAAATTGGTGGACATATAATGTGACAAAATATATAAAAGTAATTAAATTAAAGCATGGAGCAAAGGACTAATATAAGGAAATCAATTATACTTGAAATTTCCCTTTAATAAGGGGATGTTTCAACATGACACTCTTCATCCGAAACAAGTCCCAATAAACACTTAAAAGGCAACATCTATGTAACCGGCTGAAAAAGAGATCTATTTTGTGGATTTTTTATTTACTCATCATACTATTAAATCATACTATTAAAAAATGAGTTTGATAACTTTATGAAGCATGTCAAAAAGTACAAAAAATGATTTTTTCATAATTAAACTTTACAAAATGGTGGATCTGCAACAACGTGAAGAAGACAGTTGATTTGGCAAGGTGGTTCGCGGCTAGTAGCATAAATGTCGTAATTTTTGGTTTAGAAAAAAGAACACAATATTTTTCATTTTCTTTACTCCAATATTTAGAGAAATACGTAGACAGTAGAATAGCTAGGCCGGTTCTAACCCAATTTCCAAAAACTTTTTGCAAAACCTGCCTTTATTAATTAAATATTTTAGTTAATAATTCTTTTATTAATATCCCCCCTCCTCCTCCCTAGAATTGTTTGTTTCCATGGATAAGATGGCGACCGTGACGTCACGAGAGAAAAACTGTCTGGATGTAGGTAGACTCGAACCTGGGCTCTCGCGGTTACTATCCAATACTCTAAAACTCCTAGACCACCGTCGCCTGTTGCTAGTAGACGTCTAGTGAAGATTCTTAGAGTGTGTATCATCATACACGCCATCGCGTCACGAGAGAAAATATTTATCACGCATAGTTCGAGTCAAAGAGGCTCGGTCTACACAATCTAAGGTTTGAACTATGCAATAGTTGATATATTTTTTCGAAGAAAGGATGTGGTCTAAAGTAAAAAAAAAGATGTATCATATAAGAAAGTAATTTATTTCTCAGAATAAACATCTCATAACTTCGCACATGATATTTTTCAAAGCACATGCCAGTAGCTTGCAATCAATAAGTGATTCACCGTCAAAGCCAGCGCTTTCACGTATCGCTTTTACCGCATAACACATTTCGGTAAATTTTTTTCGAAGAACTTTTACAAAAGTTTGAAATTTTGATCTAACAAGATATGACTGTTCAGACAACTGCGTATATATATGATCAATGCAATGTTCATAAATAAATAACGTGTTCATGGTAGCAGGATTCAAATACAAACACTTAGAAGATAGCGTTAATTTTACAATTTTTGAACCATTTAGCTCAATTCCACTCTTAAACCTCGAATCCGTAACGGAAATTACGATGATTTGCTCGCTTCCAGAAGTCATTGTATAGCATCACGATTTTCCATCAGTTTTCCCCAAGTGTCTGCATGTAATATTAGTTGATTACCGCGATTGTCACCGAGGACTATTTCCACGACGGGTACACGAGATTGTACATTGAGTCCAATCTCCAAATACTTATAAGGCGTTGTAGTCAAAGCGTATCTGCGCCCCAGGATGCGAGTAGCATGACATGACTCAGAAATGCTATAAAAATACAATAAATGTTATATATATTTAAAAATTCGATCGGGAAAGTGCACACAAAGTACCAACCAAATTCACACTTGATACTTACTTCTTACGTTCTATTTTGTATGATGGCTTCTCGAAACATTCGTCGCACTTTTGTTTCCACCTTAGGTGATCCTCATCCTCATCCTCATGTTGAACAGGCATGTAATAATTTGCTTGTGTAGCGTTCACTTTGACATCGGACATTTTGGTTTACTGTATGTGGAAGCTACTGTTGAACCTTGTCTTTACAGAGCGACTGATGCAACACTATGCTGGAGCTCCTTTAACACAGGCAAGTTTCCCCCCTCCGCCAATGCTGTATCCCCTCCATCGTTTTCTTCAGAGTTCTCAACATTTCTAATGCATATATCAATATATCTTCCGAAACTAGATAATAATTCTCTGGCACAACGTTGTAACCAATCAATTAAACAGTCATATATCGATAAAATAATATTCATCATAGCGCATCGCAATATGAGACAAAATAATGCGCAGTACAGAAATGCGCAATATTTATACTTTTTATTACAATTTTTAAACACTGCAATATAATGGTGTTGCGTATTACAATATAACATTTTAACCAAAATATTTTTGTCAGTCGTCGACGCCGGACTGCTGATACCAAATCGTAGGTCTATAATTATTGTGATATTAGATAAAGGAAGACATGCACATCATATCATAGGGTACATCCTGTGAAGAACTTAGTGTTGCATCATGTAAAGATATGATTATTTTTGGTCAGGTTCTTCCGGGAGTTATTTCTCGAAGATTGTCTAAAGTCAATACAATTATATTTAAGCATGTGGTGTTCATTAATCATTCCAGGAGAGATGATGAAAAAGAGCAGTTAAATCGAATTGAGGCAAAAGTCAAGTTTGTATAACATAGAATGGATTAAATAAAAGTTTAGTATAATATATTTCTTGTCAATATCAATGTTTCAATACACGTTTTCTTTTTCAGTGAAATATATGCTATTCTTCGGGATACACAGAAACAGAATAACAGGTCAAAAATAATAAAACCAAGCGTCATACCGATAAAATCTGTCGAGGACGTTGAGGCATTTGAAAAAAGTAATGATGACGAATATAATAACGTTGTAAGTAAAAAATAAAACTTTAGACTTATGACATGTGTAATACTTATTAAACGTAATAATAGAAATTTATGTTTGGCAGGTGCAATATCTTAGAAACATTGGAGGCTTCAATGCCAAAGAAGCGATAACTCTAT
Source organism: Harpegnathos saltator (assembly GCF_003227715.2). Taxonomy (NCBI): domain Eukaryota; kingdom Metazoa; phylum Arthropoda; class Insecta; order Hymenoptera; family Formicidae; genus Harpegnathos; species Harpegnathos saltator. The sequence goes on along the minus strand of NW_020230542.1, from coordinate 199,798 downwards.
GTCTAAAGGAAAGCATCGCAGATTCAGCTTCCGTTCTCTTTTCATGGCGAGGTCGAAAAGGGCTGAAGGCATTATACAATGTAAGACTTGTACTTGCAATTTTCGGTAAGATTTTTTAACATTTCTATTTATACACACATCACACACACACACACATGCGCGCGTTTTAATGAGTTTATTTTTATTTCTTATATTTCAGGACCGATTTTGTAAATATATATATAGGGTGCTAAATTTCAAACGTAACAGGTAAGAAATCTAGAAAATTATGAAAGATATTAAGAAGCTAAAACATGTGTTCCATGATTTCGAAGGGGAAAGAAAATAGCATTATTAGATTTTTATTTGGAGGGCATTTTCAAGGTCAGTTGAAAGTCAACTTAATTTTTTTAAATAGAAAACCCAACTTTTTATTATATCTTCTTTTTCTACCAATTAATTTGAACAACTTTTGTCTGAAACATTTTTTTATTTGCCTAATATTTTTTAGAAATATTTAAGGGAAACTTGGTAACTTTTTCAACATTTAACTTACGATATCTCGCTAACTATTCGTCGACAGAAAAAATAGTATTAGACTTTTTTACTTTATTTATTATCAAGAATATATTGCTATAATCAAGAATATATTACTATAATAGTGTCCTAACTTTTGTTAATGTAATAATTCTGAAATTTCCAAAGGTCTATAAGTTAACAAAAGTTAGGGCACTATTATAATAATATATTCTTGATAGTAAATATGTTCCGTACGGCACGTGATGCCGTACGGAAAGTCGGTGCGAGTCAACGCTGCAGGGCGGGCGGCCTGGTTCCCGGGGCGTTCTCGCTAGCGGCGGGGGACGCGGGTTCTCGCGAGCGAGCGCGCGGGACCCCCACTAGGTCCAACCACGGCCGCTACACGGCGCGGCTCGCGATTCCGCTGCCCGCGGGCAAGATTCGACCGCCCGGATATATAACCAGGCGCGCGGTGCCTGGTTCTCGCCTTGCCTTGTCTTCTGCCTGGCCAGTTTTATGTAGCACGTAGTGCTACGCGTTAGTGCATCGTGTAATGGTGATTACCGACGCGCTTCCTAGGGCGATCGGGTATTTCGTTTCAGATTCGGAACCACTGCTCTGTATACTCTGCTGAGTTGAATGTGGCCGATACACCCTGCTGGGTTGAGGCTCTGAATGGTTCGAATCTCGTTTTGTGATCGGGCTCACGGCGTTGCCGTGATCTTAGGAGCGACCGACCGTCTCCACGGAGCTTCGAGCTCCCTTATTGCCCAAGTGTCCGTAGGGGGGGGCCTTTGGCGGTTTTGGACCGGCTCGGTCCTAGAGCGTTCGCGCTCCTTCGTCCAAGTGTCCATTAGGAGAACTTGGCTTTCTCGCAGGAGCGAGCGACTTGGTTGTCCTGCGAGCCGGAGCTCCATTTCCACGCGTCCTCGGGACCGTGGCTGACTATTGGCCGTTACGTCCGGAAGGGCGGCAGGCCATCCGAAACGACGGAGGTCGTTTCGTTGCACGTCCTTGGCGTGCTTCGGGTGCCGCGCACCGTTGACGTCACGGACGTGTGTGTCCTGCGGGACTTGCGTAAGCGACGTTGTTTCGCTTGTATATAGCTACGTTTATGTTCTTCTGCGTTATTCTCTTCTGCTTTACTACTGCGTTTATTGCGTCCATTGCGTTTTACACTGCGTGTCACTTTACGTTGGCACGTGCGCGTGCTTCTTCTCTCTTGTTCTCGCCACCGTCCCTGGGCATGGCCCAGTCGGCGCGCGACGTTGCTTGATCAGCAGGGTCCGTGGTCGCCTTACGAGGCCCCGGCCTTTGATCAGGACGACCAGTCGGTCACCGAGCGGACTCGAGCGAGCCTAGACGCAGGCGGACGTCGCTCTGCGATCCCGTACTTCCAGCCAGCTCTCCGGAGCTATCATATGTTCGGGCTAGTTCCGAACAAAATAAAATAAAAAAGTCTAATACTATTTTTTCTGTCGACGAATAGTTAGCGAGATATCGTAAGTTAAATGTTGGAAAAGTTACCAAGTTTTCCTTAAATATTAAACATTTCAAAAAATATTAGACAAATAAAAAATGTTTCAGACAAAAATTGTTAAAATTAATTGGTAGAGAAAGAAAATATAATAAAAAATTGAGTTTTCTATTTAACCTTCTATTTGACCTTCAACTCACCTCCAAAATGCCCTCCATATAAAAAACTGATAATGCCATTATGTTTCCCCTTCAAAAATATGGGACACGTATTTTAGCTTTTTTTAATATCTTTCATAGTTTTCAAGATTTTTTACCTGTTACGTTTGAAATTTGGTACCCTGCCCCCCCCCCAATATATATTTACAAAATCGGTCTTGAAATATAAAAAATAAAAATAAATTCATTAGTAAACTTCTAATATTACAACAACTTTAATGGTTCCTACAGTTACTTATAGGAGTTAACAGATAACAGTTACCTGTTGTCCCGTACAGTCGCTTATAATATATATATATATATATATATATGTATGTGTGCGTTAATAATCAAAATCCTGCTTTATAGCGACGTTAGATATAATACAAGGAATACGGCCGAACAATTTAATGGTAATATATTACGTTAACGAGGTAATATTTCTCATGTTCCAAAATTGTATTGTACGTGACATGCTGCAATGTCCGGTACAGTCTTTTATATACGATAAATGTTAGACGGCCTGATTGCGAAATCTGGCTTTGTAAAGACTTCGGGGATAGATCGAAGAATATGTTATAACAATTTGGTGCTGTTATATGACAGCAAAGAGGTAAAATATTTTTTCTTGTAACATGATATTTCGCGGAACTCGATGCGATGTTTCGTACAACACACGCTTTATTAATATATGATAAATTTTTGACGGTCGGAATGAAAATCTGGCTTTGTAGGGACTTCGATAATAGTTCAAGGAATATTCCATATCAATTCGGCGGTTACATATATATTACGCCAACAAGGCGGAATATCTCTTCTTGTGAAATTGTATTCGCATAATCCACTTTGACGCTTGATGCATCTTTATTTATTTATAATAAAAGTTAGACAGTCCGATTGCAAAATCTAGCTTTGTGAGGATCTTGGGAATAGTTTTAGATATATGCTATAACAATATGATGATGATATATTACATCAGTGAAGTAATATATCTCATTTTGTAAAATGGTATTGTACGTGATCCACCCCGATGCTTCATAAATCTTTATTTATTTATGATACATTTCTCACACAGCCTCACTGCAAAATCTGGTTCTGTAGGTTTCTCGGGAATAGTTAAAAAAAGATGCTATAACAATTTGGCGGTGAAACATATCGTCAAGGAGGTGAAATTTTGCATCTCCTACAATGATTTTTCAACTGATTCGCTCCAACGTCTGGTACGGCGGGTGCTTTATTTATATATTATATATTTTTGACGACCGGATTGCAAAATCCGGCTTTGTACCGATTTCGGGAATAATATGAAAAAGATGCTGCAACAATTTGGTAATAATACGTATCGTCAAAGAGACGAAATATTGCATCTCGTGAAATGATATTTCGAGTGACTCTCAGCGATGCTTGGTACAGCGAACGCTTTATTAATGTATGATAAATTTTTGACGGCCGGATTGCAAAATCTGGCTCTGTAGGGTTCTCAGGGATAGTTCAAGGAAGATACCATAATAATTTGGCGGTTATATATATTGTCAACGAGGCAATATATTTGTTCTTGTAAAATTGTGTTCCGCCTGATTCGCTGCGATATTTGGTACAGCTGACGATTTAATTATGTATAATAAATTGTTGACGGCCTGTTTGTAAGATCTAACTCTGTAGAGATCTCGGGAATAGTTGTAGGAAGATGCTATAACAAGTTCATATATTACGTCACAAGGCAAAATATTGCTTCTTGTAAAATGGTATTCCACCTGATTCGCTGCAACTCCTGGTACGGCTGATGCTTTATATATATATATATTATAAATTTTGGACGGCCCGATTGCATAATCTGACTGTGTAAGGTCCTCAGGGGTAATTCAAGGAAGATGCTATAACAGTTTAGCAATTATACGTATCGTTAACGAGGCGAAATTTTGCATCTCGTAAAATAATTTTTGGAGTGATTCGCAGCGATGCTTGGTACGGCGGACTCATTTATTTTTCATAAACTTTGGACGGCCAGATTGCAAAATCTGGCCCTGTCGGGACCTCGATAATAGTTCACGGAATATTCCATATCAATTTGGCGGTTACATATATCGTCAACGAGGCGGAATATCTCTTCTTGTAAAATTGTATTCGCGTGATCCGCCTTGACGCTTGGTGCATCTTTATTTATTTGTGATAAAAATTAGACGGCCTGATTGCGAAATCTGGTACAGACCTCTTTGTATAGACCTCGGAAATAAATCGAGAAATATGTTGTAACAATTTGGTGGTAATATATGAGTGCAACGAGGCAAAATATCTTTTCTTGTAATATGGTATTTCGCGGGACTCGCTGCGATGTTTCGTATGACGCTCGCTTTATTAAAATATTATAAATTTTTGACGGCTGGATTGCAAAATCTGGCTCTGTAGGTTTCTCGGGGTTAGTTCAAAGAAGATGCTATAACAATTTGGCGGTTAAATATATCGTCAACGAGGTGAAATTTTGCATCTCCTACAATCATTTCTCAACTGATTCGCTCTAACGCCTGGTACGACGGATGGCTTTATTTATATATTATAAACTTTTGACGACCAGATTGCAAAATCCGGCTTTGTACCGATATCAGAAATAGTACGAAGAAGATGCTGCAACATTTTGATAATAATACGTATCGTCAAAGAGACGAAATATTGCATCTCGTAAAATGATATTTCGAGTGACTCGCAGTGATGCTTGGTACGGCGGACGCTTCATTTATTTTTCATAAATTATGGACAGCTGGATTGCAAAATCTGGCTCTGTAGGGACCTCGATAATAGTTCAAGTAATATTCCATATCAATTTAATGGTTATATATATCGTCAACGTGGCAAAATATCTTATGTTTTAAAGTGGAAGCTGGAAGGTATTCATACACATACACATGGCAATACTTATGCACTGCTCATATATACGCTAATCCTAATGCATTGCTCGTGCGAACGCAAGGCAGGAAGGTTAGATCATATAGATTGCACTATAGTGCAACTGGGCTACACTTTCCGTGTCATCTACACTTACAAATTTTGCCACGCATACATCATATTTCCTTATCAGACATACATGGACATCTTCCTTATATTAGTATCTAGGGTCGTACAGAGCCTGATTTTGCATTCAGGTTCTTGAAAATTTGTAATAAATGAAAATATAGGTTCGTGCTGCACCGCGGGATGAACGTTCATTCAAATTATTTAATCGATTTTTATTTCGACTTTTTTTCCAAAAAAGCGCTCTGTACGACCTTGCGGACGTTTCTCCTGATTGCAAATATCATACATATAAGGTGATTCTCTTCGTATTTTGTTCATAATTTGCAATATAATTTTGCCTAGTTCGCGGATCTCCGCAAGAGGTCTCTAGTAGACCTCCTGTAGACCCTTAAGCCCTAAACACAATGGATGCATTCAGTACTACAACCGCTCAATGAGCTTTTACATTTGATTGGTATATTCCTTTAGATTTAAAAATATACACCAATCAGATGCAACAGCTCACTTAGTGCTCAATGAGCGGTGTAGTACTGAATGCACCCAATGCCAGGCAACAGGCAATAAGAATAAAAATAGACCAATCACAATAGATTATTCTTGTAATAGTCGATTGTGATTGGTCTATTTTTATTCTTATTGCCTGTTGCCTGACATTGTGTTTAGGGCTTTATAAGAGTTAACTCCGGGTACTGTCTACTTGGAATTTTTGAACGATTAGGCTCCGCCCATTTAGTAGATTACACCACATTTTGGAACGACGTTGAGTTAACTCCGCTACTCCGAGTAGAGTTTTGGAACGCAGCCGAAGTCATGTGGTCTGTTTTTTTAGCTGCACTGCGGAACTAGTGCAATAAGTTAGAATGAGACCACTATATTTTTTCTCACTTTAACTTATTGCACCATTTCAGTAGTGCAGGTAAAAAGAACAGACCATTGGTTAGTTTGGTTAGTTCAGCACGTTGACGACATGTCAACAACGGCATGGATTTTATTGTTAGTCTTTCAATTTTGCCTTTTCGGAGATACGGTTGGTTCAGTAGGTGACAAGTCGCAGGTATACAATCAATGTCTAGCATTGTGTCGCAATAAAAACTGCAAAGATGGTAATGACTGTTAAAATTTGTATACTCGATTGTTATATTACCTATCTCTGTCAAAAAACGATGCAAAACAAAGATTGATAATTTCAGAATTTCTTTTTAACAATTCAAATGATTTAGTAGTATGTGTGTGTGCAAAAACAAGAAGAACATTATATTTCTTATTTATGGATACTGTGTATTTGAATATTATTTTTATAAATTTTGTCTCAATATTTTAATAATTAATATGATTATCAGTATATAAGTATCAGTATATAAGTATGAATTTTGATTGTTATCTGTCCTCAACTTTATCTGAATACCTCCAATGCAATTATTCTAATAATAAATAATAATTATTTCATAGTGATGTTAAAATAGTGTGAGATATTTTATATTGTGCCTCTTGATATATTAAAATAAAATAACCAATATCATATAATATGCCACTATTGCTCTATTATATATAATGATAAATATTATAATATACAACTAGAAATACTACATATTTTATAAATATAGCATAATGGGAAACATAAACTATTAATTTTAATCATTCATTTAAAACTTGTAAAATATATAACTTTTAAAATCTCACGTAGATAGACATGTTGGCAATAGCATATAGGCATTCGTATATTTTATGATACCATTGAAGTGGCATAACATGTTTATAATATGTTTGTTGTAAGAAATACATATTTATTATCCCATACTTTACAGTAAAATATCAGCTTGTTATATTGTTGATCAATTGCATCCTTTTGCCGACATAATACATGGTATGTTGCTGCAATTTTCATCAGTTTACTTCTTTTTTATGTCGCTACAATGCTTCTTGTATGAGGACACATCTCTACTATTTATACTACTATTTTTAATTCTTAAATTCAGTCTCCATTCAGACACTATGCTGAAATTTGTCTATCTGAGAAATCATTCAATCTGAGAAATCATTCAATATGCATTCCAGAAAAGAATTTTAAGAAACAACCCTCCTTATCACTTACTTTGCTAAATTGGTCTTGCAAAGAAGATTGTAGTTATATTTGCACATGGAAGACAGTAGACTCTTTTATATCTCATGGGTTAAAAGTACCACAATTTCATGGAAAAGTAAGTAAATACAAAGATTTACAATCATTGCTCAATGTCATAGAGATAATAACTACTGTATGAATTAAAAGTTATAGCTCTATTTTAATAAACAATAATAATAATGCTATTAAGTGCCAATATATCAATATCTTGTAAAATGTCATTTTTTTTATAATGGAATGAAAAATCTTTATTCATCTAATATATCAAATTATGGTGAAAAACTGAATTATGATAAAGAACTGTATTAAATCATAATTTGCATTTTTATCATTCTTATTTTTGCAGTGGCCATTCATCCGCATGTTTGGATGTCAAGAACCTGCATCTGTTTTCTTTTCAATATTAAATTTCTATACCCACTTGAAAATGTTTCAAAAGTTTAAAAAACAGCTGAATGGTACCAATCCTATGTTTTATGCTTGGTTATATTTTAGTATTGTGAGTATAATAAAAAATGTACTATCCTAGACCAAGTAAATTTAATCTTATACTAGCTAAAAGATATGTAACTATTATCATATTTTTAGAAAAATTATTCAAGTGATTTTTACAATAGTATTTGTGATATTTAAAATTTAAATTATATCAGTCTTTTCTTTTTTCATCATAGTGATTTATAATTTCTAAACCTTCCTTTGCTTATGAAGCAACAATATTTGATTATATTATAGATATGCTTAAACGGATGGTTCTGGTCTGCTATATTCCATTCACGAGATAGACCATTTACAGAAGCAATGGATTATTCTTGTGCATTTAGTATGGTACTTACACTCTTATACTGCATGCTTTTAAGGTAATGTGTATATTCTTGTTTCATACATCTTTCTAACATAATTAATATATATCAGGAATATTGAATTGCAAGTATTTTAATTAATCTTCAGGATGATATGCAAAATTTGAAGAAAAGTTATTATTTTTAGGATAACATATAAAAGCAATAAAGCATTTATTGTAATAACTTGTGGATATATAAGCATCTTGTGTATGCATTTATCGCATTTATGGTCAGGCAAAATTAATTACAGCTATAATATGATGTTGAATATCTTGATAGGTAAGTTTTACATTATGCGATCAATGTTTTTGTGAAAATAATTATTCTATAAAAAAACGTTTTCAGGCTTAGCGACTTTTGCGATAACAATTCTGTGGTGGTACATTAATCGCAATAAGTTATTTTATACATACTTAATTGTTTGGTTCAACATATTGACCATTTTTGTCACTTTACTTGAATTAGCAGACTTCCCACCTATTTTTTGGATACTTGATGCTCATTCCTTATGGCATGCTAGTACAGTTCCTTTAATTCCATTATTATATAGGTAATTAAATATATACAGCATAATCTTTATATAATATAAATGCAAATATATGCACGGGTGAGTCTGAAATAAATTGTAACTATTATAATTAAATTCTTTATTTGTGTGGGCGTAAATATACTATATAGCGTATGTATAATTGAGATGCGATGTTGCGTACGCTGATTCCTAATCTTTTATGAATGTCTCGAAATTTCACCACATTATTGTTTACAAAATAGCAGGAATCCTTGTGTGTCCAGGTTAACATGTTCTGTCTTCTCGTGCAAGATGTTTTGCATATAAACACATAAAGGCATTTTGTATATAAAATTTTTAATTAATATATAATTTAATTACAATAGAAAGAGAGCTACAATTTATTTTCTCAAAGTACGTGTGTGTATGTGTGCGTGTATACGTGTATAGTTGTAATTGATTACTATATATTTGTTTATAGATTTATGATCTCAGATTGCTCCTACCTGCAAAACAGTTACTATAAATCACTTCTAGATATTAATCACAGGCAGTAAAAGACTTTATATAGTATGATACAAATTCATATTTATTTCAAAATATGCAGGGTAAGCCCGAAAATATCAATTTTAACTAGATATAATAGATTTATATATTTAAATGTAACGTCATGTCTAATTAATATGAAATATATTAATCGCTTATGCCGAATTTTATCTTGAATATAAAAAATGTTAATATGTATATCTTATATACAGGGTGCTAAATTTCAAACGTAACAGGTAAAAATCTCGAAAACTATGAAAGATATTAAAGAAAGCTAAAACAGGTGTTCCATAATTTCTAAGGGGAAAGAGAATGGCATTATCAGTTTTTTTATTTGGAGGGCATTTTTAAAGTCAATTGAAGGTCAACTTAATATTTTTAAATAGAAAGCCCAATTCTTTATTATATCTTCTTTTTCTGTCAATTAATTTTAACAACTTTTGTCTGAAATATTTTTTTATTTGCCTAATATTTTTTTAAATATTTAAGGAAAACTTGATAACTTTTTCAATATTTAACTTACGATATCTCACTAACTATTCGTCGAAAGAAAAAATAGTATTAAACTTTTTTACTTTATTTACTATCAAGAATATATTACTATAATAGTGCTCTAACTTTTGTTAATTTAATAATTTTGAAATTTCCAAAAGTTGATAAGTTAACAAAAGTTAAGGCACTATTACAATAATATATTCTTGATAGTAAATAAAGTAAAAAAGTCTAATATTATTTTTCCTTTCGACGAATAGTTAGCGAGATATCGTAAGTTAAATGTTGAAAAAGCTACCAAGTTTTCCTTAAATATTTCTAAAAAATATTAGGCAAATAAAAAAATGTTTCAGACAAAAGTTGTTAAAATTAATTGGTAGAAAAAGAAAATATAATAAAAAGTTGGGTTTTCTATTTAAAAAAATTAAGTTGACTTTCAACTGACCTTGAAAATGCCCTCCAAATAAAAATCTAATAATGCTATTTTCTTTCCCCTTCGAAATCATGGAACACATATTTTAGCTTCTTAATATCTCATAGTTTTCGAGATTTTTTACCTGTTACGTTTGAAATTTAGCACCCTATATATAAACTTTGTCTCTATAATGGAAACTATATACGTAAATTTTATACATTACCATATACGTAAATTTTATACATTTTACATATCTAAAAAATGGAATTAAGAATACAATTTTTTTTAATTATTTTATATATATTTAAAATTTTATATATATTTAAAATTTCAATATATATTCTTTTGGCATGTTTGATACTAGGTCATGTATAACTGAGTCATGTATAACCAATATCAGAATAAAATTTTATTTCATAATTAATAATAAAATGCATTAAGATATGTTAATTCTACTTGCTACAGATAAATATATATTTTACCGTGTATTTATATATATATATATATATACATAAATGTATATATATATATATATACATATAAATGTATATATATATATATATTTATGTATATATATATTTTTATATATGTGTGTGCGTGTGTGTGTGTTGTGTGTGTGTGTGTGTGTGTGTGTGTAATATCGCTAAAAACTTGAAAAATATAATATTAAGATTATTGCAATAAATTTTTTAATATTCATAATTAAATACTCATATAAATTTCTTTTTTTAGGATAGTATAGTAAACATTAGCAGGAGGATAGTAACGTTATTAATCTTACAGACACTCTTAAATATGATAGCAGATTCGTTATAAATATGTTGTTGCAAATCGTCTTCTTTTCAACTGTACGTATGTATAAAACATCAAAGTGTAAAATATGTGAAAAATCAGTCCTTCACTTAAATTTCGTAAATATTAATGCTATCTCTGAAAATATCTTGTACCATAATTAAATGTAAACGACAATAGCTTGCGCAAATGTTTAAATATCTATTTATCTATGTAACAGAGCAAAAATTTTTTCCTCTTAAATATTTCATATTCAATATTACCACTCTTGTTATTTAAGGCTCACTGAATTTTTTTCCAAACATGATCTAGGCCCATATTTATAGTCAAATCTTATATTTAAGATCGTTTTAAGTTAAGTTTAAGGTTTATTTTCAGGTCCTATATGGATCATTTCATTGACTGTGGAAAATCTGTAAATAAACTTAAGATGACCTTAATTATCAGATCTGACTATGAATACGAACCCTAATCACGACAAAACTTGCACAACTCATAAAGCTTGATATTTTGTCTGATACATATCAGCTACCTAATACAGTACAAATCTTATATATATATATATATATATATATATATAACTGAATATAGTTTCTAAATTAAACTAATGTAAATATGTAAATACAGTAAATAAAATGATTCTGTTATATGATGACAAAAATTAGCTGTCTCTCATTTACCAACCATTGAACTTACAAAATGATGTTTAAATTGGAAACCTACAGTTTAAGTTGGACACTTATACAGAGTAAGTAATAAAAAACGAAACTTCATCCATTTCATTACGTTTCATGCTGCGATTTTAATATTTAAATTTACGTACTTTTTATTGAAATATCAAATATTGCTTTTAGAAATAAATAAAAATGAGAAACCGTTTGTACAGAAATATTCATATCAACTATTATAAAAATGATTTGTTCTCTAAGTAAAAATAATGAAAGTAGAAAACGATGTCTATCTCGAGATTGTTCATTTTCGTTATATAAATGCTTTTTAACATGCATACGCAAATGGCACAAATGAAATATGTATAAGCAACGATTATTTCTCTATACGATATAAAATCACTGTTTCATTGTATTAAGCGGCATTAATGACTTAACATTTACTAACTGAACATTCTTCGATTCTATGTATCATATCTAGACGCTGATCCTGCAGAGTCTTTTATTTATCATAATGTCTCGTCGCACATTTGACTTTAATAATAATTATTAATTACTTGACTATTTTGAAATTAATCTTTTCCAAATAGAAACATAAATGTCTAATAAAAATATTCAAGTAGAAATACAAGGCACACTTTAAATAAATACATATTTCAAACAAAAAAATATAAGCTCCTAGATAATTAATGATTACAAACAAAAGATGAAAAACTGACGATTCTTTGGAAATAGAACTTTACATAAAATGTGAATGTTAAGACATTTGCGACGCCTAACACACAATAAAATATCAAAGTCTTCAGGAAAGATTTGTCGCATGCGCATAAAACGTATTTAATACAACAATATCACAATCTATTCTATTCACTTTCGCATACTACTTAGCTGCTCGTGTATATAAGATATGCACCTCAAAAATTCAGGCAGTATAAAATCGGAAACGAGATACGCACATGAATGTGCAACTAACTCTTATATACCTTCATAAGTACCTTCACTTAAGTAATTATGATTAATTCGTTGCGAATATTTTCGAGACGTTTTGATTGTTTCAATATCTCAGTGCTTGAATAACGCCTCGCTCTCAGGATTATCGTCCCGATTGTGCTTTTCGAGATTCCCAGACAAAGTCGGATCTGGACGTCGCCTCTTGAAAAAACCGAGTTTTCTTAACACTAACGTAAGCAGAACGAACAATAATAAACCGGCTACTACGGCGACAATAATCACCCATACTGGTACTGGCTCAGCTTCTTGCTGATCCAATAAATCTGGATAAGCGATTGTCTCGGCCTGTGTGATAACATAAAACTTCTAAAACATTCGCTGGCAAATTTTTATTATACTTTTAATTTGTTTATATATTTTATCTTTAGCTCTTTTTTGTAATCAATCCAGTACTTGTCAACTTATATATGTAAAATTATACTTACAATAGCGTGGTCGTCTTTCAAATTTTCTTGCTGTATTATAACGTTCGGAGGTATCACTATCCTAGCGTTGGAACCTATTTTGACTAAATCCACTTTCGGATAATCCTCGACCAAAGTAGAATTCCAGAGTCTAAAATTGGTAATTCTTTTAAACATGGCAAAAATGTTAAAATTCGATGTTAGAATTAATATAACAGGATCAATATGTTATACATAATTTAGTGTGACATTTAAAGTGTAAATAAATAAATATAATAAATATAAACATTTTAATTCTAAAACTTAATCGGTAAAAATCAATTGTATAAACATCTTTGTTACCACCTTGCTTTAACAGTAATAATAGCTTCTTGTTTTCTCTGCAAATTGTATATGTAGCACGTAATATCGAAGCATTTCGCTGTGCCTGCTTTACAATTCTGCAATATAATCATTGTATTACTTGATTTCAAGGAAATGATGTTTGTTAAATTAGTTAAGATTCGCAAGTATACATTGAACTTGATTGTATTTTCACTAGAGACTCATTCTAAATTTCACTTTCGATCTATGAAACACTACTTCTTCAATACAACTTAAGTCTTTATCAAGACCTACCATTGCAACCACACGATGTCGATGTCCATCCTTATCGACAATCGTTCGTGTATTAACTACTTTCTCTGTATCTCGCGTTGTTCTTATGTGATTAGTATGGTTATACAAAATTGGTGATATAGTCGAAGACTGTAAAATGCTGTCGACATCATCAAAGGTATCACTATCCTGCAGCTTCAATGGATTAACTATGTATCCTGATGGCAGAGTGCACTCACCATCCCCTAGAGCTAAATCATTTCACACATTTTAAATGATATCGACTTAGATTAAAAGGACTGTTGGACTTTTTTGCATAATTTAAAAACGTTTCAATTTCAAAACTCAGCTGTTAAAGGCTGTCCAGTTAATACACCAATTTAAAACCAATGATGCAATAATTGTATATTTTAATAAAAATAATAAACTCTCTCCCTCTCTCTCTCTCTCTCTCTCTCTCTCTCTCTCTCTCTCTCTCTCTCTCTCTCTCTCTCTCTCTCTCTCTCTCTCTCTATCTCCCTCTCTCTATCTCCCTCCCTCTTCTGCACACGCACACGTATGCGTATATAAAATGTATATTAATTAAAAAAAAATTAATTTTTATCTTTATATGACATGGTATATCATTACTTTATGTTAATATTACAAAGCACTGATAAGCTATTTTCTATTGTTACACAATCGTTTTTACAATACCTTGAATAGTCGGTAACTCTTCCATGTATAGCAACCATTTGCCATGCGTTTTGTCATTTGCCACTTCATAAGGCCATGAAATACGCACTTCCAGAGTGCTAACTTTCCACGGTCCTTCGTTAAATATCTCGTAAATGTGTGATACCTTCGGTCCTATCTCATTTAAATGCCTTATTGCAGATTCACCAACTACGGGACCACCGTAAAATGCCCATTGAGTCTTTGCACTCCTAGAAGTCAGCGATCAACAAATAACGTTTGATGATAGTCATCAATTTTATATAGAAAATATACAATTTATATAAAAAAGAAACTATTACTTATTAATTGTATGTTATCATTAAAAAATCAATTATAAACTTCTGTCACAAAAAAATATGTAAATATCATTAAGCCAGTACACTGAAGCAATATTATAATTTTTACCCTTTGATCGAGAGCTCAGCACGCTTCAACACAGTCGCTTGCAACACAGTGGGTTTCTTGTCGTTAACTTCCTTCGACGTGGAATTGACGAAAATCGTAAAACCTAGCTGCGACTCGTTGTCCTCGAGACCCTTAGGGTCAAATCTCACTTGTATGTCCACAGTTTTATTCTTTTGAAAGGGATTGCCGATGGAGCACGACACCAGAGTGGCATTGTACAGATTGCAGATCACGGAGTCATTGCTTTTGCTGGCTATATAGTTCAAGCTCTGCGAGTGGACGATGAATAACTGAGCCTCGTATGCAGATTCACCAATATTTGCCACGTTTACCTCCACCACTATCTCCTCCCTTTCGCCTAAGAGTAATTCGTAAAAGTCCGGTTTCACGGAGGAAGCTGACATAATAAAAAATGATTTCGTTAGAACCGTTAAGAAAAAACGTAAAAAGAATCAGATGTACTTTCATTATTTCTTAATAGTACAGAGTTTTTACAAACCCTCTCACTATAACAATCACTCTCATTAGCCTTTGCACTCAGCAACTTTTCTTGAATCACCTACCAGTAACTCAACCTCATTTTCTTAAAATAGTGAAATAGCAAAAACAAAACGCTTCAAGTATAGATTTGAGCCCAATTATTTTATTCGAATGATATTTGGTTATTCAATCTTATAGAACTTATTTATGAAAAAAAAATCGAACTTTTACATCATCCACATTTTTCTAATGTATGATAACGTTTGAAACAATCACCGGCGTGCAATGCAGATTCGTTAGAACAAATTACATTGTTAATAATAATTACTTGTTAATAATAAAATTTGTTTGTCATCTTTTACTTTAAGCTTTTCTATTTAAACAATATAGTCTCGTACAGAAAACCTTCATATAAGATCGCTTTTTATCGCTATTACAAAGAACTTTATCTCTCCTATTACAAAGAAATGCTGTTATCATTGTGAAGGTTTACATATCGCTGGCTGATATTCTCTTAGGTATATCTAAGCATATTTTCCATTTCTTTATTTTTTTTCTCATATAATACAAATGAAAAACTTCAAGGAAACATATATTTATGAAAAATTTTGCACTTGCATAATTCTGTCATATATAATTACAAGCAATCTCTTTGTTCTCAAGTAATCTCTGTGTTCCCTTAGAAGGGACATTTGAGTTGTTTGGTAGATTTACGATATTCCCTCAGAGGAAACAATCGAATGCAAAGGATTAATAAATTAAAATTCGACTAAAATTACAAAGAATTATAAGAGAAAATTAAAAAAAAACATATAAATTCAGATGTAAAATAAGAGATATTCTACCTGATAAATTCAGTTCAGCCTTCACTTGCAAATCGCTTTCGCAGATGTCGTCATCTCCACAGTCCTTTTGAAAGACTGCTTCGAACACGCGAGCGGCTTCTTGCTGATTCAATATCGGATAATTCTTTATGTCGGGTAGAACGGCACCTTCACGAGGCATGACCGGTTCCTCTTGTATCAACGAATAATTCAAGCGAAATTTAATGGGAGACTGTATGTCACGCGTGTTCTCCTATTAAAAAGATACCAATACATGCAATATTAAGCCTGTTCGTTTTGTCTGCACTATTGAACTGGTGCAACAAGTTAAAGTGAGAAAACTTACGTTTGTCTCACTTTAACTTAATGCACCAGTTCAGCAGTGCAGACAAAACGAACAGGCCTATTGGTGGTAGAGTTTGTAAATACAACGGCTACATTTCAAAAACTGAAACCGCAAAAAAATGCAAGATCCACTGATTACACAATTTGTATCTTCGTACCTTCAAGTAGACGATCTCTCTTTGGCAATGTGTCAATTTAGTGGTATCTAGAGTAACCGTTCGATTAATATAATGGTGCCGCGCATTATTATCTGTGCCGAACCAAACTCTCGAGAATTTCTTAGCTCCGGCATAAGTCTCCGCTTCAATGTAATAATGCAGCTTTAAATTTTGCATAGACTCTTCTTTCACCAGTGACTCCGTTTTGCAACATGCCTCAAACGAGAAACTGCAAGATTCGACATATTTATCATTAATTGCAAACGGCGGTTACCAAGTGTATCCAAATGTTTAACAATTAATTAATAGCCAATGTCTATAATAATAGAGATTTTTGTATCCGATAACAAATCACTTAGTATTACTGACCACGTGTGATTCGAGTCAGGATCAATCAAGCACCCAATTTTATTGGGATCGATGGCTTCTATCTTATCTTGATACGTCTCATCCTTCTTTTCGTAACGTATATAAGTAGTAATATCGATTATCTTCTTAGAACGGAGAAGCACAATCGCATCGTCCTCGTACGCTCCAATTAAAAGATCCGAGTAACCATTGTGATCCATGTCGATACCCCCGCTTAAAGAGTAACCAAACGTTTTCAATGGTGAGGGCATGTCTTCGGCATGTATTACCTGAAAAACAATTTATGTACTTAGACAAATATACAATTACTACGAAAAGAGAAAAATAAAAAAAAAAGTAAAGCAGCAATATCAACTGAAAAAGTTGACTACCTGTGACGGTGTTTTGATTATACCGTTCTTGGAACCGAGATAGATGTAAATCGTTCCTTTTCCTTCGTACGGAGCGCCGATCGCTATATCCTCATAGCCATCTTTGTTCAAATCGCCCAAATTCGTAAGCGCAAATCCAAACCTATCATTAATTTGCCATTACCTATTTAAGACCGCGATGTGGATAACGTGACATATAGAGATGTGCGAATCAAGAATTTCTATGTCGAATCGAATCGAATCGAATCTCATTTTTTAAATTCGAATTCGAATCGAATCATTAAAAATTTTAACATGACTATTAAATATGCAAATAATAATGGAAGATTTTAATACGAAAGGGAATATTAATATTGTAATATCATCTTAAGGTAAAATATATATTTAAATATTTAAAGTAATTTATAATTAAGTTATTAATTATAAGTTAAGTTAATTACAAGTTAAGGGTTCAAACATACAGAGCCAGATGGCTTGTTTTGTAGCTGATGCACGTAAACGATAATATATTTGATTCCTATTCGTATTATTCGGACTCAAATCGAATCGAATCGAATTACATTAGATTTGATTCGATTCGAATTCGAATAGTTTTCGCACATCTCTAGTGACATAAGAATATAATAAACCTCGACTCCTCACGACCGACGAGCTTGACAGGTAGACATCTCTCGTTATCTTTCATGGTTTTACATATATCCAATGCTGTATAAATGTAGACAGCACCACCTTCTACTTTGTTGAAGTAAAACGGTGCCGCCACGATTAAATCGCTAATTCTGGAATAAACGATAAGATACATGATGAACAAAATGCACATTTGTAAGAAGTACAGATTGTTCAGAAACAATGAATAGAGTGAAGTGAAACATACAAACGGAGCTATTTGGTCGTTTGTACTATTTTTTGCAAAAAAACCCAAAACCGCTGTACCTCCGTCAGGCATAACTTTTTTTTAACGGCTTACCATCGAGAAAACAGTTAATGTAAAAAACAATTAACAGTTAATTAACCCTTTGTTGCACGTTTCTTTCTAATAAATATAATTTTGTGAAACTTGTTACTCGAGGGTTTTTAGGGTCAATGAATATAAATTCGATGTGAAAAATACGAAATTCAAAATGGCGAATCCAATATGGCAGACGCAATTTTCAAAATCAACCGAATTCGTTTAAAATTTGTTGTTTAAAGGTTTTCGAGGTTGCTAATTACAAATTCATTATCGAAAACTCGAAATGCCAAAACCATGACGCAAGATATACAAGATGATTGCAAGATATATAAGATTCGGTTGACACCGGTCAAGTTGCCCGGTTTTCAAGCGCAGTTAGCTTATTTCATTTCTATAACTATGTTCGCCATATGAGATCTGTCATTTTGAATTTTGTATTTTTCACATCGGATTCGTATTTAGCAACTTCAAAAACCCCCGAATAATAAGTTTCAAGTGAATTCGACTGATTTTGAAAGTTCCGTCTGCCATATTGGGACCGCCATTTTGAATTTTATATTTTTCATACTGGATTTATATTCAGCGACCCTAAAACTCCTCAGATAACGATTTTGAAATATACGTTCCTGCTTAAAATTTTACGTAAACGAATTAATTTATTCTCTAAAAACAACAGTTTTGTTCAGTATACAGGGTTCTCAAAAAGTTTTCGAACGATAAAATATCTCGAAAACAATCAGTTTTTGGAAAAAATGTTTCAGGCAAAAGTTGTAAAGTTTAAAATGATCTATTTACTGATCTTATCAGTTTGACCTTGGCTAGCGTCAACAAGGTCAGGGCAAAGTCACCTTGAACTTTTCAAATGGAACGCCCTACATTTTTGGCATATTATTATAACGTATTTCAAGAGCTTTCCAAAACACTACAACAAAGTATTTTTTTGTTAAGTACATTCCGAGTTATGAAGCTTCAAAGTTACAGTACCGTCAGCATTAGCATTACCCAAGGTGTACCGCGTGGAGGTTGCAGTGTGTGTATGTAGATCACGTACGCATGCACGCATGCACACACGCGCACACACACACACACGCACACACACACACGCACGCACGCACGCACGCACGCACGCACACACACACGCGCACACACACACACACACACACACACACACACACACGAGGTGTAAATCCGATCGTGCAACCTCCACGCGGTACACCTTGGGTAATGCTAATGCCGACGGTACTGTAACTTTGAAGCTTCATAACTCGGGATGTACTTAACAAAAAAATACTTTGTTGTAGTGTTTTGGAAAGCTCTTGAAATACGTTATAATAATATGCCAAAAATGTAGGGAGTTCCATTTGAAAAGTTCAAGGTGACTTTGCCCTGACCTTGTTGACGCTAGCCAAGGTCAAACTGATAAGATCAGTAAATAGATCATTTTAAACCTTACAACTTTTGCCTGAAACATTTTTTCCAAAAACTGATTGTTTTCGAGATATTTTATCGTTCGAAGACTTTTTGAGAACCCTGTATGTTTATTAATCATAAATTACTTGTTTGAAATGATTCTAAAAGTTAATGTATTAGTTAGAAGAACATTTTAGTAGTCAAACAATACCAAATATGGTAAAAAAATATGTGAAAAATTTCAATTATTGGAAAAACAAGCTTAGATGATAGGTGGCACTTTGGGAAGACCACTATGTAGCAAAGGGTCCGACTATAAAAGTATCGAACCTTGAACTCTTCGTAAAAATACTTATAAACTTCGTAAAAATTCTTACAAACTTATTAAATTAATTAATATATGTAACATATACTATACAGGGTGTTTGATAGCTGATCATGCAGACGAAAGTTGGAGATAGATTGGGTGTAGCCGAAAAGAAAACTCATGTACCATAATGTCAAATTGGCAATAGTTACCGAGTTATTAATTAAAACATGTGAGCCAACGAGCGCGTAGAGAGCGGAGGGCAGCCGCAGTAAGCACGTAGACATTTGATACAGGCGGAGTCAGCGAGTTGCGGTGTAGGCAAGCGCGCGCGGCGAGGGGCAACGTAAGCGACAAGAGGCGATCGCGCGCGACGAGGAGCGAGCGAGCGAGCTTTTTCTTTATAGCTTTTTCCTTATAGCTCACTCGCTCCTTGTCGTTCGCGCTCGCTCGCTCTTCGTCGCACTCGCTCGCCTCTTGTCGCTTGCGCTCGCTCGCTCCTCGTCGTTCGCGCTCGCTCACTCCTCGTCGCGCGCGTTCGCCTCTTGTTTACGTTGCCTCTCGCCGCGCGCGCTCGCCTATCGCCACTCGCTGACTCCGCCTGTATCAAATGTCTACGTGCTTACTGCGGCCGCCCTCCGCTCTCTACGCACCCGTTGGCTCACATGTTTTAATTCATAACTCGGTAACTATTGCCAATTTGGCATTATGGTACATGACTTTTCTTCTCGGCTACACCCAATCGATCTCCAACTTTCGTCTGCATGATCAGCTATCAAACACCCTGTACGCCACGCGCGCGCGCATATGACACGTTTAACGCAACATGGTCTTACTTGTCTCCGTTTATGTCTGCCGACGTAATTTCGTATCCATAGCTGGAGGCGAACTGTTCTCCGTCAAGAACGAGCATAACTTCCATCTCCGGTCTGAAATCATGTCTGGTGAATAGGACCACCTGCCCCGTGCCGTTAGATCGTGGCGCACCCGCGGCGTAAGCCAAGTCTTTGCCGAAAAAGTTTCCAACTGCTACAGACATTCCTGCAATACACGTCAAGTTTCAAAAGAAAATAGATTCTTAAAAAACCCGAGGCCTTAAGAAGTTGCTCATTATCGAGCCTTTTTGCAGCTGAACGTTAGGAAATGGTTTTCTTGCTAAAAAATTACGGCTCAAGATACAACGTGCACGTATTATACACACCGAGATAGCTGTATTTATTCACAGGCGACAAGTCTTGCATCGGTGCGCTGTAAACTGTAGTATCCCGTGACAAAAATTCGTCCGACACGGAGGACAGATATACAGTACCTCTCCAGGTATGTGGACCCGGTGTGCCGATCAGCACACGATCATCTATCGTTAATAAACCGCTAGTACCAGCTTGGCAGTAACCGAACTGCTCGTGTGCCCTGAAAATACCAAGATCTTATTTATACTAATAGTTAAAGTCTAATTGAATGTCGAAAAAAAATTGATGAATTGAATGATGATCAAAACAAAGCATGTCTACTTTGAAATGCATACAGAATATATCCGCGAGTTTTATGATATTTAGTGTGTAATGTAGTAAAAGAGATGTATTTGAAAACGAAATATAAATCGATAGTATTACTTGTTTGTGGGCTTTCCAGAGCATGGTTTTTTCAAGTCGTTATATTTTAAATCTTGATTTAATATGTAGCATTGGCCTTGACCCCACTGAGAATCAAGTGTTTTGATAATATGCCTATGTGCGCATACCTGCAAATAATCAATAAAATTGATGAATCTTTGTATATCTCATTTTAGAGAAATAGATAAAAAGATGATATTATTATGTAAATTATAAGTTCATAACACTCTCCTCTTCAAGATACAATAGTGTTACTTTATCATTCTCGACTCACCATTACTTTACCTCCTACTCCTTGACTGCGTACAGTAACTCCTAGCCATTGATTATCCTTTATCTCGTCCGTACCTGGTTTTACTAACTCATCTGACTCTGTATCTGAAGAAAATAAAGCAGTTTTAATAATTACATTTTCAAAACAAATTAAATATGTATTATTATCTTCGGCAAATTCAATTGGATGCAGTAGAGCGCATCAGTGCATAATAAGCTGGTATTCATAGGCTATTCTTATATATTCGAGACTATAAAATAATTGACTAATTAAATTCATTATCATTATCATTCATTTTAAATTGATCTTCAGATAATGTATGATTTGTTTCATTAGTTATGGATCTAAAGATAATAAATATTAAAGTTCTCAATTTCAAGAATTTTTTTAAAGTATATATATTTAATATGCATCCGTTATGTATATATAGGGTATTAGAAAAGTCTGGAAACGGTTAAATATATCGAAAACGAAACGTTTCTGAGAAAAATGTTTCCAACCAAAGTTATAGGGTTTTAAAAGTTCTGTTGAATCATCATATCCGTTTGACCTTGAGTGGAGGGGTCAAAGCGAGGTCAAGGCCAACATTTTTTTAAATGGAACACCCCATTTTTTTATCATAAAGTATTAAAGATCACAACAAGACATTTGCAAAACACTATTTGATGACCTATTTTTGTTGAGAATTGTCTGAGTTATGAGTTTTAAAATTTACGGTGCCGCCAGCTTAGTATTATCCAGGATGTACCGCGTGGAGGTTGCATGGTCGGACTTTACACCCCTGTATGTGTATGTGTATATGTATGTGTGTATGTGTGTGTGTGTGCGCGCGTGTGCATGTGTGTGCATGTGTGTGTGCGTGTGTGTGTGTGTGTGCGCGCGTGCGCGCGCGTGTGTGTGTATGTGTGCGTGTGTGAGTGTACGTGTGTGTGTGTGTGAGTGAGCGTGTGTGCGCGCGCGCGCGTATGTGTGTGCGTGTGTGCGTGCGCGCGCGTGTGTGTGTGTATATGCGCGCGCGCGCGTACGTGTATATGTAGACGGGTTTTTACTAAATTAAATGTTCAAATTGTCTTCCGTCTGCTGCTTGACAATGACCTAATCGTAGATGAAATTCATTTAAAACGTTTCGTCTCATCTGGTGAGGTAAGATTTATTTGGTGCAGTATGCATTCTCTAAGGTCTACCAAGTTAGCAGGTTTCGTTGCATACACATTCTAATAAGTTATTTGTAAACTGTCATTAGACTTATAAACCATTTGTAAGAGCTCCTCATCCTTATTCTTACATACACACACACACACGCGCGCGCGCACGAGCACGCACACACACAACGCGCGCGCACACACACGCACGCACACACGCACCCACACTCACAGCAGAGAGGGGGACGCATTGGCTTCGTTCAGAAAACACGACGGTTACACAACGGTTGTGTAATTCGTCAATGTTATTGGTCTGAATGTAAGCATCTAAGTAAGGACCAATAGTTACTAGCCGCTCAATGAGCGCTTTATTTTTTGAACGCAACCATTAAATACTGCGGGAGTGACGAACCGCGAGTTCCTTAGCTTTGCTGACACACACATATACACAGGAGTATAAAGTCCGACCATGCAACCTCCACGCGGTACGGTCATGGACATAATAATGTGTGCCCGTTTTTTGCAACTTTCGGAACATATCCCGACTCGAGAAGAATGAGAATCACTGCTCTGCCTGCGGAGCACGCCTGCGCAGTGACTCACAACGAAAGGCGAGAAATGAAATATACACGGTGGGACATATTATAATAATAAACAGCTGTTATATAACAGCTGTTTCTGTACCTAATATCATTGCTTCTGCTATAGAAGATGGCTGTTGCTGAAACAATAAATCACATATAAATGTATAATAGAATCGTAATTATCGTAATGCAGCTTAATTTTCTTAATTAAGTTCGTATTGTTTTAAAAACATAAACATAGAAATGTTTATTTATCTCTACCTTTTTCGGATGTCCCCCGGAGTATAAAACTTACATCGGATGATTTTTGTCTGTTCTGTGTTCCCTCATTTCCATTTAATGCTAGAGTATTCATTTCATCTGAGTCTGTATTATTATAATATGTCCCACCGTGTATATTTCATTTCTCGCCTTTCGTTGTGAGTCACTGCGCAGGCGTGCTCCGCAGGCGGAGCAGTGACTCTCATTCTTCTCGAGTCGAGATGCGTTCCGAAAGTTGCAAAAAACGGGCACATACTATTATGTCCGCGACCGTACATCTCGGACAATACTAATGCTGGCGGCACCGTAAATTCTAAAGCTCATAACTCAGACAATTCTCAACAAAAATAGGTCATCAAATAATGTTTAGGAAACGTCTTGCTATCATCTTTAACACTATATGATAAAAAAGGGGTGTTCCATTTTAAAAAATCATGTTGGCCTTGACCTCGCTTTGACCCCTCTACTCAAGGTCAAACAGATATGATCATTCAATAGAACTTTTAAAACCCTACAACTTTGGTTGGAAACATTTTTCTCAGAAACGTTTCGTTTTCGAGATATTTGATCGTTTGCAGTTTTTTAACACCCTGTATATTTCTTATATATACAAGGTGTTTGAAAGCTTATCATGCAGACGAAAGTTGGAGATAGATTGGGTGTAGCCGAGAAGAAAAGTCATGTACCATAATGTCAAATTGGCAATAGTTATCGAGTTATTAATTGAAACCTGTGAGCCAATGAGCGCGTAGAGAGCGATGGGCGGCCGCGGTAAGCACGTAGACATTTTATACAGACGGAGTCAGCGAGTGGCGGCAGGCAAGCGCGCGCGGCAAGGGGCAACGTAAACGACAAGAGGCGAGCGCGCACGATGAGCGAGCGAGCGCGACGAGGAGCGAGCGAGCTATAAGGAAGAAGCTCGCTCGCTCCTCGTCGCGCTCGCTCGCCTTTTGTCGCTTGCGCTCGCTCGCTCCTCGTCGTTCGCGCTCGCTCGCCTCTTGTTGCTTACGTTGCCCCTCGTCTCGCGCGCTTGCCTACCACTCGCTGATTCCGCCTGTATCAAATGTCTACGTGCTTACTGCGGCCGCCCTCCGCTCTCTACGCGCTTGTTGGCTAACACGCTTTAATTCGGAGCGAGCGAGCGCTAACGACAAAGAGCGAGCGAGCGCGAACGACGAGGAGCGAGCGAGCGCAAGCGACAAGAGGCGAGTGAGCGCGACGAAGAGCGAGCGAGTGCGAACGACGAGGAGCGAACGAGCTATAAGGAAAAAGCTGTAAAGAAAAAGCTCGCTCGCTCGCTCCTCGTCGCGCGCGATCGCCTCTTGTCGCTTACGTTGCCCCTCGCCGCGCGCGCTCGCCTACCGTCACTCGCTGACTCCGCCTGTATCAAATGTCTATGTGCTTACTGCGGCCGCCCTCCGCTCTCTACGCGCTCGTTGGCTCACATGTTTTAATTAATAACTCGGTAACTATTGCCAATTTGACATTATGGTACATGACTTTTCTTCTCGGCTACACCCAATCTATCTCCAACTTTCGTCTGCATGATCAGCTATCAAACACCCTGTATATATATATATATATATATATATATATATATACACAGAGTGTCCGGAACGTGATCATTAATATTTTGTGTACTGGTAGATTGGGTGTAGCCGAGAAGAAAAGTCATGTACCATAATGTCAAATTGGCAATAGTTATCGAGTTATTAATTGAAATATGAGCCAATGAGCACGTAGAGAGCACTGAGCGGCCGCCTTTTATCGCTTGCGCTCGCTCGCTCGTCGTTCGCGCTCGCTCACTCCTCGTCGCGCGTGCACGCCTCTTGTCGCTTACGGTTGTCTGTCGTCGCGCGAGGTAAGCCATCTTCTTATACACAGAGCCCGTCCTGTCGCATTCTCGTGCGCTCATTCGTTTACACATTTTAATTAATTACGGAATAAATATTGAAAAAATTGTAAAATGGCACAGGACTTTTTTAATTGTTTTAACGAGTTCTACCAGTACACAAAATATTAATGATCACATTCCGGACACCCTGTATATACAGTGCCTACCAAAAGTTCGGGGCCACCTAAATAATTTTTGAACGGTTTGAAATATAGGATTGAAATTTATAAGGATTCAATGGGATCACAAAGTCTATTATTTAACCACAAAAACACCCACCTCCACACCCCCGGGGACCGAGGGGAGGGGGGAGCTAAAAAATCTCAAATGGCGTGTTGGGTTGAGTGAGGGCTCGTTCGAAAGGGCTTTCCGAGACGAAAACAACACTAGGTCGCCGAAGTCTACGATTTTTTTCGCAGAGTTATGATCATTTGAACATTGAGATTTTGCGAGGGCCCACAGCGACAACAGAAGAAAGGTCAGGCTTCACGTGGGCACGCGCGTTTCTGTGTGTGCGTGCGTGCGTGTGTGTGTATGTGTATATGCGTGTTCGGCCAACTAAGGCAAGACCAAGATAGGAACACTGGCGTATGTGAAGGAATAAAAACATTAATTATTTAATCAAATGTTCAAATTTTCGGACCTAGTCTCATAGACCTTTGTTTTCAAATACTCCCAGTAAAAGAAGTCTAATGGGGTCAGATCTGGTGATCTCGGTGGCCATTCTATTGTGCCTCTTCTACTAATTCATCGATCAGTGAAAACATCGTTTAGAATATTACGAGCTTGCAGAGAAAAATGAACTGGAGCCCCATCCAGCTGAAACCAAACATTGTAGAAAGCTTCTCCAGCAATATCTTGAATAGCCGGTATCACTTGTTTCTTAGCAAATTGTAATAATTTTGAAAACAAAGGTCTATGAGACTAGGTCCGAAAATTTAGAAGAGCTGCGGGAAAAAATAGTGAACGTTTCAAATTCAATCACACCCGATTTTTTAACAAACGTAATTGAAACGTTTTACATTCGTTTAAGACACTGCCAAGTTGTCAAAGGACATCAATTTGAACATTTGATTAAATAATTAGTGTCTTTATTCCTTCACGCTAGTGTTCCTATCTCGGTCTTGCCTTAGTTGGCCGAGCACGCACACACACACACGCGCACGCACGCGCGCACGCACGCACGCACGCACGCACGCATGCATACACAGGAACGCGCGTGCCCGCGTGAAGCCTGACCTTTCTTCTGTTGTCGCTGTGGGCCCTCACAAAATCTCAATGTTCAAATGATCATAACTCTGCGAAAAAAATCGTAGAGACTTCGACGACCTCGTGTTGTTTTCGTCTCGGAAAGCCCTTTCGAACGAGCCCTCACTCAACCCAACATGCCATTTGAGATTTTGTTTGCTCATCCTCCCCCCGGCCCCCGGAGGTGTGGAGGTGGGTGTTTTTGTGGTTAAATAATAGACTTTGTGATCCCATTGAATCCTTATAAATTTTATCCTATATTTCAAACCGTTCAAAAATTATTTAGATTGCCCCGAACTTTTCGTAGGCACTGTATATATAGTGCCTACCAAAAGTTTCGAGCCACCTAAATAATTTTTGAACGGTTTGAAATATAGGATTAAAATTTATAAGGATTCAATGGGATCACAAAGTCTATTATTTAACCACAAAAACACCCACCTCCACACCCCCGGGGGCCGGGGGAAGAGAGGAGCCAAAAAATCTGAAATAGCATGTAGGGTTGAGTAAGGGTTCGTTCGAAAGGGCTTTCCAAGATAAAAACAACGCGAAATCGCCGAGATCTCTACGATTGCTTTTCGCAGAGTTATAGTCATTTAAACATTTCTATTGAGATTTTGCGATAGCGAAGGCCCACGGCGACAACAGAAGAAAGATAAGGCTTCACGCGGGCGCGTGCGTGTGTGCATGTGTGTGTGCGTGCGTGTGCGCGGGTGTGTGCACGGACGCGTGGGCGTGCGTGTGCGCGGGTGTGTGTGTGTGTGTGCACGGACGCGTGGGCGTGCGTGTGCGCGGGTGTGTGTGTGTGCGCGGGTGTGTGTGTGTGCGCGGGTGTGTGTGTGCGCGGGTGTGTGTGTGCGCGGGTGTGTGTGTGCGCGGGTGTGTGTGTGCGCGGGTGTGTGTGTGCGCGGGTGTGTGTGTGTGCGCGGGTGTGTGCGTGTGTGTGTGCGCGGGTGTGTGCGTGTGCGTGTGCGCGCGTGTGTGTGTGTGTGTGTGTGTGCGCGCGCGCGCTAGTCACAAAATAAGGATCCCACGATTCGTCAGTCTCGTAGTATTTAACTACTTCAAACCTTCTCTGTTGTGTGTGTATGTATGTGTGCGTATTCAAGAACGCGCGTGCCCGCGTGAAGCCTTATCTTTTTTCTGTTGTCACCCTAGACTCTCGCTATCGCAAAATCTCAATAGGAATGTTCATAACTTTGCGAAAAAAAATTGTAGAGACCTCGGCGACTTCGCATTGTTCTCGTCTCGGAAAGCCCTTTCGAACGAGTCCTCACTCAACCCCACATACCATTTATGATTTTTTGGCTCCCCCTTCCCCCGGCCTTCGGGGATGTAGGTGGTTATTTTTATAATTATACAGGGTGTGCCAAAAGAAGCGGGACGGTCGAATATTTCGCGAAATTTACATCGGATCGAAAAATTGAAAAACACGTGTTCAATATTTTTCAAAAATCTATCGAATGACACCAAATACGACCCCCTACCCCCACCCCCTGGGGGTGGGGCGGGGGGCAACTTTGAAATCTTAAATGGGAACCCCCATTTTTTATTGCAGATTTGGATTCCTCATGAAAAAATAAGTTACTTTTATTCGGGACATTTTTTTCGAATTGTTGATAGATGGCGCTGTAATCGCAGAAAAACAAATACAGATCAGAAGTCTGCAAACGGTCAAATTTGTCGGGACATACGCTTCGGAACACAAAATTAGTATTTTTGAAAAGGCTATCTAATGATGCTACAGTAGACCGATAGATGGCGCTCTAATTGCAAAAACAATTCTTTCTCGCAAGTGAAAGTATTTCTACAGCTAATATGAGGTTAACGTCTTTCGTTGATTTTGTATCTGACTTTATTAAAAAACTACGTTTAGCATAACCCAGGAACAACGACGTGGACGTAGTAGTTTTTTGTTCCCTTCGGGGTGCTTGTTTTTAGTGAGTCCCCTTGCCTCTCACTTATCGGGGTGCTTGTTTTTAGTGAGTCCCCTTGCCTCTCGCTTATCGGGGTGCTTGTTTTTAGTGAGTCCCCTATAAAATAGACTAGGTAATAAAACATTCGAAGAATTATAAATTGACGAACCTCACTTTATTAACGATAAACTGTATTCTTGTAGTAGCTTTCGGCTTCTCTACCAGCCATTATTCAATAAGCAAATTAAAAATAAACCTGTCGAAAACTAATCTATTGAAGTAGAAATGAAAATGTTTGTGATTCCATACTCGTGTAAACAATATTCAGCAAGGTAAGAGTTCTTTTCTTTATTAATAAATACGTAAACAAAAAGTGGACTATTTTTGTTGTGATTTTTTTTGCTTCATCCATTTGGTAGGTACTTTTTAAATGACACATTAGTTCAACTGTTTAAGTTGATTCAAGCAGATGAACCTTCATCTATTGGGTGAGTGCAAAAGTTCGTGCGGAGTTTGAGAGTAAAAGTCACACAGTGATTAGGCAAACAAAAATCTTTATTCAATCAATGATATATTCTCCATCGTTTTCTATAATATTTTCCCAATGTTCTGGCAGCATACGGATGCCTCGATCATAAAAACTGCGCGGTTTAGATTCGAAGAATGAAGAGACGCCGTTTTTTAAGGCCTCCAAAGAGTCAAAGTTTTTTCCATTTAAATAATTTTGCAATGACCGGAACAAGTGATAGTCAGATGGTGCGATATCAGGAGAATACGGTGGATGCGTTAAGACATCCCATTTCAGGCTCTTCAGTTTGCGCAGCGGCTTTTTCGAAACGTGTGGTCTGGCGTTGTCGTGATGAAAGACGACTCCCTTGCGATTTGACAAAATCGGACGTTTCTCTTTTATTTCTCGATTCAGATTGGTTAATTGGCGACAGTACTTGTCCGAATCAATCGTTTCGCCAGCGGGGAGAAGCTCGAAATAGATTATGCCCTTGCAATCCCACCAAACAGAGAGCATCACCTTCATCGGGTGCAAACTGGCCTTTGGCATTGCGTCACCATGCTCACCTGATTGTTTCCATGTCCGTTTGCGCTGAACATTGTTGTAGAGGACCCATTTCTCATCGCCCGTCACTAGTTGATCCAAAAACGACTCGTTATTGAGCCGCCCGAGTAAAGAAACGGCTGCAGAAATTCGCTTGATTTTGTTCTTCTCGGTCAGCAAATGGGACCCATATATCGAGCTTCAAATCGAATCCCATCTTTTTTAAACGCCGAAAAGCGGTTGATCGGTCAACGTTTAGTGCTGTAGCAACTTCTTCTGTTGAAATTCGCGGATTATTGAGCACTAAAGTACGCAAAACATCGTCATCAATGTCAGAAGGTCGACCAGAGCGTGGCTCGTCTTCAAGGTTAAATTCTCCGCGCCGAAATTTAGCAAACCATTTTTCCACAGTTCGTTTAGCTGGTGCTTCATCCTGATAAACATCCTGAATGTTTTTTACGGCTGCGGCAACGTTTATTCCCTTCCGAAACTCGTAAAGCATAACATGCCGTAAATGCACCTTATCGATACTCATTTTTAAAGTGATATTTCTCGAAGCAGTTTGTATGAAAACAAATGATTTTTTTTTAATAACAGCTGAAGACGTCACCTTTCCAACGTTATATAATATGTAGATGGAAGTATTAATGACAACACTTTACGACGCTTATAACTCCATCTATTGAAACTCCGCACGAACTTTTGCACTCACCCAATATAAAGAAAAATTTTACTTGAAAATGTGTTTTTTCTTTCAAAATGGCTCATCTTAATGAACAAGAAAGAATGTCATTACTAACGATGGTAGGCTGGAGTGATAGGAAAAGGTCATACTCGGAAGCAAGAGATATTTTCAATGATACTTTTCGAATTGGAATGGATCCTATCTCCAAATCGACTGTGGAGAGAACGGTTAGAAGATTTGAAGCTACAGGCTCTATGAAAGATCGAGCTAAATTAGGAAGACCAAAGTCAGCAACAAACGAAGAAAAAGCGTTGAATGTTTTATTATCATTTACGGAAAATCCTCACAGTAGTCTTCGTAGAACTGCCCAAGCTCAAGAAATTGGTACATCTTCAGTCCGCAGGATTTTGAAAAGTAATAAATTGCATCCTTACAAAATGACACTTGTTCATGAGATAAATGAAGATGATCCCGACCGACGTTTAGAATTTTGTGAGGACATGATACTTAGAATAGATCAAGATCCAGACTTTCTTTACAACATTGTATTCTCAGATGAAGCAACATTTCAATTGAATGGTACTTGTAATCGGCATAATTGCAGGTATTGGGCAGACGAGAATCCACATTGGATGCGAGAGAGCAAAACCCAATACCCACAGAAATTAAACGTTTGGGCTGGAATAATACATCATCATTTGATTGGGCCATTCTTTATCGATGGTAAGACGACGTAATCTTACTGCTCAAAGGTATGAAAACATGCTTCGAAATGAAATAATTCCAACAATAAGGGAGATTGCTGGCGATAACTTGGAGCAGGTTTGGTTTCAGCAAGATGGTGCTGCACCTCATTACGGACGGAACGTTCGTAATTATTTAGATGAACATTTTCCTGATCGTTGGATTGGACGAAGAGGTCCGATCGAATGGCCTGCCAGGTCACCAGATTTAACTCCACTTGATTTTTTCTTGTGGGGTTATTTAAAAAATCGGGTTTACGAAACGAAACCTCAAAATTTAGATGAACTGCGTCAAAGAATAATTGATGTAGCTGCCCAAATACCTGCAGAATACTTAAAAAATTCCATCGAATCTGTTTACCATCGATTAGCTTACTGCCAGGAAGTAAACGGTGCACAATTTGAGCATTTACTACAGTAAAGTTATTGGCGGCAATCATGAGAGGCAAGGGGACTCACTAAAAACAAGCACCCCGATAAGTGAGAGGCAAGGGGACTCACTAAAAACAAGCACCCCGATAAGTGAGAGGCAAGGGGACTCACTAAAAACAAGCACCCCGATAAGCGAGAGGCAAGGGGACTCACTAAAAACAAGCACCCCGATAAGTGAGAGGCAAGGGGACTCACTAAAAACAAGCACCCCGAAGGGAACAAAAAACTACTACGTCCACGTCGTTGTTCCTGGGTTATGCTAAACGTAGTTTTTTAATAAAGTCAGATACAAAATCAACGAAAGACGTTAACCTCATATTAGCTGTAGAAATACTTTCACTTGCGAGAAAGAATTGTTTTTGCAATTAGAGCGCCATCTATCGGTCTACTGTAGCATCATTAGATAGCCTTTTCAAAAATACTAATTTTGTGTTCCGAAGCGTATGTCCCGACAAATTTGACCGTTTGCAGACTTCTGATCTGTATTTGTTTTTCTGCGATTACAGCGCCATCTATCAACAATTCGAAAAAAATGTCCCGAATAAAAGTAACTTATTTTTTCATGAGGAATCCAAATCTGCAATAAAAAATGGGGGTTCCCATTTAAGATTTCAAAGTTGCCCCCCGCCCCACCCCCAGGGGGTGGGGGTAGGGGGTCGTATTTGGTGTCATTCGATAGATTTTTGAAAAATATTGAACACGTGTTTTTCAATTTTTCGATCCGATGTAAATTTCGCGAAATATTCGACCGTCCCGCTTCTTTTGGCACACCCTGTATAATAGACTTTGTGATCCCATTATCCCTATAAATTTCCCTATAAATATCCCTATAAATTTCAATCCTACATTTCAAACCATTCAAAAATTATTTAGGTGGCCTGGAACGTTTGGTGGACACTGTATATGGAAAGTTTGAAGTTAATCATAAACACCATTATTTTTTAATATATTCCTTTATACATATATAATAAATATGCCAAGTTATACAAATCAATACATTGCATAATTTTTCCAAAAAAAAATTCCTGTATAGTCTATTGTTTTAAGTACCCAAAACTAAATATTTCTGTAAATTTTAGATTTTATTTACATTTTAATTATAAATATTTAAAATTAAAGACGACAAAAAGAATAAAAATACTGAAAATAAAAGTAATGAAATAAAAATTACATGAGTAACATGATCTAAAAATATAATAATAAATATATATAAAATATCCTATGCAAACACACGTGATATTGGAATAAGATAAGTAATAAGATAAATAAATCAGAGGAAACATATTTTCTTGCTGTGAGAAATTAGTACATTGCATTAGTATAGTTTCACGAAAGACAAACAATTCTAATTTCTCTGATTAATTAAATAATTGGTTAAAATTTCTGGTCACATGAAAATAAGACGTTATTGTGTTAATTACTTTATGCAATGACCATGCAATATAAATGCAAATAAAAAATTGTCCTATATGAAAAGAAACAGATAGTGAGAGCAATAATGTTAATAAAGAATATCAGCCAATATTTGTTGCATAGAATTGCTATGAACAATTATATGATACTCTTGTTTGTAAAATTATTATACGATAACTATTTTATCTTATTTTATGTTATTTTGTACAAGCTTCCATACAAAAGGATTATTGTGCAATAAATCTTCAATGATAAAATTTTTATATCGCATGCTTTTGTTTATTTGCTCCTGAACATATTCTAATTCAAAGAGAAATATATGCAATATAAATGGCAAACTGCGTCAAAACTGTGAAACTCTTCATTCAATTCATTCTGCAAGGACTTTGCCGAAAAGTTTGCACACTTACTTGAATCATATGATTCGTATTCGTTTGGTCTGTATACTAGAATATTGTCCTCTGGTTTACCGTAACATGATTCAACAAAAAAATATCTTATTATATATAGTACAAAATCATTACATAATTAAATAATTATATAAAACCAGTCATCATATATAAATTTAGACACTTTAAATATTTCTAAAATAATTCATAATTAATTCTATGAAAATTATATGGTATAAATATGTTATATAGTAACAACTTTTTATAATATATTCTTTTATACCATACAACTTCTTTTAGATGAATTTTTATGTAGCACTATTTTAGAAACATTTAAGAGTTTTTAAGTTATATATAGTGTGCAATATATCCTATTTATATCGTATATACTATATTGATATAAAAATAGAATTTTTTTAATTGCATGTTATATAAAACATAAAAGAATACAACAACTTTGTAGCTGATTAACATATCCAGCAAAATCTTATGAAAATATAATGATACATAAATTAAATTATGTTCCAACAATGCTACTATAAATATATTTCAAGTTATCACATTAATACAATTATAGAGGCAATGATGAATAATATATAAAAAGAACATACTAAGTTGTCCATCAGTAATGACTTGTGTACAATCTCTTGTATAAGTTGTCAGTGGACATTGCCATAAAGCTCCTGACTTATTCGTTCCTGGTTGTAAATTCTGATCTAGAGGTGCGCCTACCAGCATCCTGCAAAAGATCAGTAAAATAGGCTTAAAATATTAAGAAAAGTAGAATTAATTTCTCCAAGTGATAACTTTGCATAAAGATTGAAATAACTAAGAAAGCATAATTTATTTCAACATAACACAAATTAAATATTATCACTCAACAAG
The DNA here is from genome assembly GCF_003227715.2 of Harpegnathos saltator. NCBI lineage: Eukaryota > Metazoa > Arthropoda > Insecta > Hymenoptera > Formicidae > Harpegnathos > Harpegnathos saltator. The sequence goes on along the minus strand of NW_020230542.1, from coordinate 165,352 downwards.
TACTACAAAATTTCGTGTTAATCTTTTTTTATTCTAGCGTCTACTGATACCTACCAACTCGTAGATTTTGGTAGTGAGGGTACAATTTCCTGATGTTCGGCCACCGAGTAACCGAAATAGGAACCCCTCGATCCCCTTTTAATGACAGGTATTCGTGGTTCCAGATTAAAAGCGTACGTGGCGCACACACTCAGAACTACCCACAAGCACAACACGTTCACCATCATCACTATTTTTATATCTCTCACTGATTATATTGCGTTTTCTCAAATCGTTCACAGATTTTTTGTGTAACACTATCGTACACAATTCGGCCCTTTGTCATTACCACCGGTCACTACTATTCTACAATAGCCTACACATTCTTTTCACATTTTTAAAAATACATAACCCACTCACACATCAGGCGTATTTTTACAGGAAGGTTAATGTAACTCATGGAGAATAGTCTTCTACTTTATAGAGGCGAAAGCATTATGACGACCGCTTCCAGCGCACCCTGATAGAACCTGGAGCGAATTATATCAACAGAGAGGAACCTGGGGCTATATTCCGTACCTGCATATCGATAGTTGTCGGTGCCGTTAGCGGCATTGCGCAGGTTTTTCATATAACAAAAAAGCTACGCAATACTGCTAACGACACCGACAAATATCAGTACGCGAGTACGGAATACTGCAGACTCTTAAAGTATATTTGAAGTAGACAAGCAGTTTTCATTTACTTTAAATATAAGAAACAGTACATATAAGCGGGAGAGGGGCTCCGCCCGAGAATTTCAAATTCGATAATCTTATTTATAATTCTATCGAATAATTATTTTGCTTATCATATCTTGACTGTTATACATACTGAAAGAAAACTGATAAAGATCTTAGTTCATAACACACATAAATTATAACACATGTGTTATATAACAGTTATATTGTTAAGTAGGAAATTACAACTAACATGCACATAACATGTAATATTAGGCCTGTTCGTTTTGTCTGCATTGCTGAACTGGTGCATTAAGTTAAAGTGAGACAAACATAGGTTTTCTCACTTCAATTTGTTGCACTAGTTCAGCAGTACAAACAAAACGAACAAGCCTATTGTATTTGCTGGGATGATTCCTCCTAATGATATTATACAGGGTGTTCCGTAAGTCGAAGTCAATCGCTCGAGAGATGAATGGGGAACCACAAACAAGAAAGAAAGTTGATACAAACATAGGTCCAAAAATGCGTTGTTTTCGAGTTATCGCCATTTTTATGTTAAAATTTGAAATTGCTTTGCTTTCGAATTTTTTTGGTTTTGGAATTCCGATGGTTTTTATGAGTTTCAAAACACAACTAAAGTCAAATAAAACACACACACACACACACATACACACGACAGAGAGGGTTTGGAGTCACTAAATACCACAAGAGTAACGAACTGTGGGGTCCTGATCTCTGCCAAGGGATGTTAAGCGGGCTGTACCTCCACGCGGTGCATCCTGGGTAGTGCTAAAGCAGCCCGTAACTTTTATTTGACTTTAGTTGTGTTTTGAAACTCATAAAAACCATCGAAATTCCAAAACCAAAAAAATTCGAAAGCAAAGCAATTTCAAATTTTAACATAAAAATGGCGATAACTCGAAAACAACACATTTTTGGACCTATGTTTGTATCAACTTTCTTTCTTGTTTGGGTGCGTTCGGAGAGCACGCTATCACGCAACAAACGCTAATGCTGATAGATACGTTCGGAGAGACTAACGCAGTTTACGCTTTCGAGCTGCTCGAACGTTACTTGAGTGAATTTATCGTTACAATATGGCTGATGTTGGTGCAAATATGGATAACCAAAAAAGAAAAAAATTATTATAAGTCTTTTACTCTTTGCTCTGAGTGAATTAATAGTCTTCATCATCTGATGACGAAGAAGAGTTGGATGTACTCATTAATTTAAAAGTAGGACGTCGGAAGAAACTGCCAAGACTACAAAATTATGTGGAAGAGGTGATACCTAGGTGGAAAGATTAAGAATTTAAGTCGCATTTTGGTTAACATCTTTCACATTATGTATTTATTTATAGTAGCTCAGTAAATACTGCAGCAAAGTAAATGCAAAGTAAATGTATTTTATTACATTTACATTGTTAAGTGAGAAATTATAACATAAATGTAATGTAATGTAATATAATTTTTCAATAATGTCATTTGAAATTTCAACAAAAAGTGTTTAGTATAGTGATATTCGGTATTTATTGGAAAGAAATTAGCTACATTTTTCTATTAGCATATTCGACTAGACTTGGGTTCACTCATGCTGCGTTAAATAAACCCAGCTTATTGGTCGAACATGTATTATATAGTATAGTATAGTATACGTTCGACTAATAAGGCCCAGTTCTACAACTTGCTTTAAACGGAGTTTAAAGCTAAACCGATGGTTAAAAGCAATAGTATATGCGCATATAACTCCGTTTAAAGCAAGTTGTGGAACTGGGCCTTAGGCCGCAGCGCGGCTCAGTTGATCCAGCAACTGTTGCCGGTGCGCGGCGAGGGGAAAGACAATGCGCTGCTATTCGTTGTTTTATCTCGCCGGACCTACGTCTCGCCGCACGCCGTCAACAGTTACTAGGTCGAGTGGGTCGCGCTGTGGCCTGAGTAGCTGCAACGCTTCTCTAATCATCTATGTCGGCGCGCTCCCATTCCTCAGATTTCTGTCATTAATAACTCGATAATTATTGCGAATCTCGCAAAACGGTATGGTACTATTATGTTTATCTTAACCCAATCTATCTTCACATTTCGGGTTGTAAACTTATAACCCCCCACTCTGTATATAATTTTTACTATATTCTGTGTAGTAGCTCAGATATGAACCAAACTATTACAGGCACACCTCGTTACCGAGCAACATCGACGTAGTTGACGTCTATTTCCTCAGGAGACGCATCGAATTCATAAAAATTTCTGAACCTTCTCTGATGGCCGCTCTTAGGTTTCTCTCTGATTTTACTACTGACGGAAGTGACTTTAGTTCGTCTCGGATTGGGTACAAAGGCAGGAGGCAGCGCAGTCGACCCGGCACCATCACCTGTTAAGCCAGCGGCACACGGTGCTTGTTTTCGTGCTGGATTGCTTGCTGGATGAAAATACTGCGTTCTGATTGGTGCATTTTCATCCATCTTCGGAAATGTACCAATCACAACGCAATATTTTCATCCAGCAAGCAATCCAGCACGAAAACAAGCACCGTGTGCCGCTGGCTTAAGTCGCCATATTGAACAGTTCTGTTTATCAGTGACTTGAGAAGATGTTTTGTATACTTAAGTGCCCAAAAAAGAGCATTTCGGTGTTATAGGAAGAAAGAAGAAGGACCAACGAAGAACAAAGAGCGTGTGGCATCATAACATTAACATTCACGTAAGTATTTATGTATACATATGTGTAGCTAAAATTAATCTTATTATAAATTGGCGACAGATTCAAATGTGACGTGTCGACAGATATAAAATTATCTACGGCCCTAATCTGCTGTTATTATTTTTGAGCTTGCTCACACATTGTAACAGCAGATGAAAAACGAGCAAAATCTGCTATATGTTATGTAGTATTTAAGTATATTAGAACGACAGACTTGATTTCTATGCCGTCACTCTATCAAATTTTGCTATCAAATTATATTTTTGCTAGTAAACTACAAATTCTATCAGCAGTTTAATGCCAGAAATATCATAGGATCTGATGACGGAATATGACAAATTGATGTCAGAAATCGAGCAAGATCTGTCACTTCAATATATTTAAATGGAACATATTGCAAATCCTGCTTGCTTCCTATTGTCTATCTGTTGTTGTATTGTCAGTCTCTCAACAGGTTCGGTAAAAAGAATAATAGCAAATTATAGATGTTGTAAATCTATCAGTTTGTTAACATATTCTGCTCAAATTTATTGCCAATCGTTGGTCACATTGTTAACAAATTATTTACTGAGTTAGTCAGTTTTCTATCTCTCTTAATATTACATGTTAATACAGGTTGCGTGAAAAGTTCGCGGAGCGGCATCTATAAGTAAACGGTAGAATTATAAATTGTAGTCGGTTATATAGAATCACTCTTCACATGAACCTAGGTTAGGTTTCATTTCTATCTGTCAATTCTTTCTATGTTTACAAGCCAATTGAAGTTGACGTGTCAGTATATTTGTTTGCAATGGAAAATTTGAAACAGCGTGCAGTGATTGAGTTCTTTGTTAAAAAAGGTTTAAAGGCAATGGAAATTCATTCCGAGATGGTTAGGGTGTTAGGGAATGTGTTAGGGGAATCTGCTCCTTCAAAAACAATGGTTTGTAAATAGGCACTTGAGTTTCAACATGGTCGTACAAACATTGAAGATAATCCACGCAGTGGACGTCCAAAAAGCGCATCAACACCAGAAATTATTGAGCAAACACATGTTATTGTTTCTGAAGATCCAAGTGTGACTACGTGTAAAATTGCTCATATCATAGGCGTTTCATACGAACAGGTACAGTATATTTTGCATAAAGAATTACAAATGAAAAAGGTATTTGGAAAAGTGGTGCCGCATACGTTAACAATTCAATAAAAACTCGCTCGAAAGCAAATTTCTCAGTGTTATTTGGATCATTTTAAGAAGAATAAAACCGATTTTGTGTGTCGTTTTATAACTATGGATGAGATGTGGATCTATCACCATGATCCTAAATTGAAACTGGAACGTTTACAGTGGACTGAAGCTGAATGTTCAGCTCCAAAGCAAACAAAGCATGAAAGATTGGCAAAAAAGGTTTTGGCATCAGTTTTTTGGGATGCTAAAGGGATTTTGTTAATTGACTATCTGGGAAAAGGTAAAACAATTAACTCTGAATATTATTGTAACCTTTTGGATCAATTGGACGCAAAAATTCGTGAGAAAAGACCTGGTTTGCAGCACAAACATATCATTTTTCACCAAAACAGCGCACCTGCTCACAAAAGTGTTTTGTCAATGTTTAAATTCAATGAATTAAAATACAAATTACTTGATCATCCACCGTATTTGCCAGATTTGGCACCCAGCAACTTCTATCTGTTCCGAAACTTGAAACAATTCCTCCGTGGAAAGCATTTTTTGTGGAATGAAGAAGCTATAGCAGCCGTACAGGCATATTTCGCAGACCTTCCAGAAACACACTTCCGCGATGGAATAAAATTATTGGAAAGCTATTGGGCCAAGTATATTGAAGTTAATGGAGACTATATTGAAGAATAAAATCATTTTTAGAATTAGGTATTCTTTATTTCAGTTTCGCTCCACGAACTTTTCACGCAACCTATATAACAATTAATATTTCTTAGAGAAAATAAAGAAAAGAGAATATGCTTCTTACCTTATGATTTATTTTGTCTTTTCATTAATTAATATTTTATTTTGTATTAATATCTTACTTTATATATAAATAACAATGTTAATTTTCTAGGTACATTTCTTCAAGATGGTGTGGAAGTGTTGTGTTCCACAATATAAGTCCACATCTCAAATATCAGTACATCGCTTCTCAAAGGATGCATCGAAAAGGAAACATTGGCTAACAACTATAGGCAAAACTGATTTGATCGGTAAGTATTAAACAGATGCAATGACAATTTTTTAATAGTAAATATTTTTATTTAAAATTTATTAAATATATTTTAATTAATTTAAATATATTTTCTTTATATTATATATATATATCCATGTTTATTTTTAACATTGCAATGCTCTCATTTTTCTAATGTAATTTTTAATATTTCATAATTGTTTCATATCATGTAATTTCTTATATTTCACATAATTTGTGATATTATAGGTGCGCCTAAAGAAATATTGGCCAAATTGAGAATCTATATGGAACATTTTCCAGAAAATATGGTACAGCCTTATGGGTCTAGGCGACATCTAACCAATAATGCTGTACCAATATTACATTTGCCTTTAAATTTTTAACAGCATGTTGATATTAACGTTAACAATAATATTTGTGAGCATGTTAGTGTAGAACATGTTCCGAACAATTCTGCTTTTGTGCCACTGCCCATAAACATGGGTGAAGAGACAGAAAATGGGTGAAGAGCAAGAAAAAATGAAGAGGAAGAAGAAATCTATGTTTTAAGAAGAAACTTGAGGACACAATGGAAGATGTTACACAATAAGAAGAGGATTATTTATCATCAGCATCAGAGAATCAACAGACTGCAACGTGGGAATACATGGGATGACATCACGAAGGACATGTCAAACATACAGAAGACTTTCTTCCAAATGTTGACGATAAATTTAAAATGTTCTCCATAGGTATGTTTCATTTTATTATTATGTTAACATTATTTCTATATAAGAAAATCATTTTTTCTCATAGCTATTCACTAATGAAAATATCTGTACAATGTTTTATATATAAATGAATCTTATTTTACTGTGTGTGACATCCCATTATACTAGGTGCGCAACTAAGTTTCCGGGTTTTTTTGATCAATGAAAAATGGAAAATTTCAAGAGAAATACAAAAAATGGTTTATTCGAAGTATCGTCCCTCGCTAGCTACACATTTTTGCCATCTCCCTCGCAATATATAAATACCACGACGATAAAACGACGCGTCTTTGGATCGAAACCATTCATACAACCAATTTTGCATTTTTTCGAAATTGGCCAAGTGTTGCCTAGCCAAGCCATGCGCCATCGACCGGAACAAGTGATAATCGGAAGGGGCCAGGTCTGGCGAATACGGCGGGTGCGGTAGCAGATCCCATTTCAGCGTTTTGATGGTGTCCTGGACGATGGAAGTGCGATGGCACGGAGCGTTGTCGTGCTGTAATATCACTCGTTCCATTCTGGCCGTTTTTCGAGCAATGCATGTTTCAAATTGATCAGTTGTTGTCGGTAGCGATGCCCATTGGCAGTTTCGCCCGGCTTCTTTTCAGCAGCTCATAGTACACGATTCCTTTCTGATCCCACTAAACGCAGAGCATTGTCTTCTTTCCGAAGCGATTTGGCCGTGCCGTCGATGTTGATGCTTCGCCAGGTGAAAGCCATGATTTTTTGCGTTTGGGATTCTCGAAATATATCCGCTTCTCATCGCCAGTAACAATTCGATGCAGGAAACTCTTTCTTTTATGCCGCAAAAGCAAAATTTCGGAAGTGGCTCTTCGATTTTCCATCTGTCTCTCAGTCAACTTATGCGGCACCGATTTTCCTTCTTTTTGCATTTTTCCCATGGCATGTAAACGTTTGGAAATACCTCGGCGAGTCATGTTTAATGCCTCCGCAAGTTGATCTTGTGTTTGCGTATCATCTTTATCCAATAACGCTTGCAGATCGACGTCCTCAATTGTTTTTGATCTTCCGGAGCGCTCCTCGTCCTCAGTGTCGAAATCGCCACTTCTGAAGCGTTTAAACTAATCTTCGCAGTTTTCGATGGTGCATGTTCGTCGTAGGCCTCCTCAAGCAAACGTGCTTTAGCTGCACTTTTTTCAAGTTAAAACAGAAAAGCAAAGCTTCCCGCAAATGCTGTTTATTTGGCACAAAACTCGACATCTTTGTTGTTAGAAAAAATATTTTTGCGTTGCGATATGTGTTGGTATTACAACTGGTTATTGTTAACAGATGTCCAAGCTATAAAAAAAACAACTTCAGACATGTATGTCGACTACACGTGTCGTTAGCGCCATCCATGTGTAAAACCCGGAAACTTTGTTGCGCACCTAGTATATATCAATATATTTCAAATTTAATATATTACTTAATAATGTAGAAAATGCGATAAATAGAAACAAATATTTCCTTCCTTGAAATATTATAGAAAATATTAGTATTAAAAACGTAAAAATGTCACGTGGGAAATATTTTTATGCATAATATATATTATGCAGATTGTTTTTCTTTTATTGCATAAAAAATGTATTCATTCTTAATTATACAGGCACCGTTATTTTAAGATTTTCCATTAATATTTTTCTCGCAAAATCTCACTTTTCCACTCTTCCTTAAGAACAAAAAGGTGAAATTTCACATATCAAAATATGCTTGAAAAATCTGAAAATGAAGACGTTAATTAACATAACTATACTTGGGTGCTTGAGTCAAACAAAAGTTTATGGGTTCAAAGACACGAAAAAAGATGACATTTTTAATAGATCGCTTTTTTGCAAACTCTCTGTAACATTTATAATGTTTCTGAAATAAGAATAGATAATATTTATTACATCATTTCATAGTGTATAATGTTTTAGATTCAATTTATATTATACACATGCACGCTTGCGCACACACACACACACACACACACTCTGTGTATATATGTGTATATGCAGTGCATTATTTCTTCTCGCTCTCTAAACCTTTACATTGTTCTTTGATACTTTTTTTTAATGTCTTGATTTTCAGAAATTTAAACTTTATACATGTTGCGTATATATGCATATTATAACTAAAATATACATAAAAATTAAACTTTGCATTTTACCATGCTTACTTTTCCGTTCACTTTTCATTGCATATAAGAAATATTTTAATAAACGAAGTGTTGCATTTTTTAAAATTACACATTCGATAAAATAATATTTTTGCCTCATTTCCCTACGCATCAACTGCAAATCATTTATATTTTGTTCTTCTTTTCAGTGTATTGTACAATTGTCATAATGTTTAATGTTATCTTTATTGTTATGTACATCAAAGTATACAAAAGTAATGTCATTGACACATGAGACAGTATATAACATATTTCATATTTTATGGAAAATAATTTAAAGGGTTGGGAAGTAACGCGTTACTTGTAACGCCGTTACTGGTATCGTTACTTTTTTGAGTAACGATTAGGTAACGTCGTTACTTTTTTGTTGTCAATAACGAAAAAATAACGGCGATACATTTTTTTTGTAACGAGTAACAAAACATCCGTTACTTTAATCGTTACTTCTTAATTTTTATAAAATTAAACTTAATTGTATTTAATTTCTATGCATTTTTTGTTTTATGCTGGATTCAGTGAGAACCAATAAAGATGGACTCACATATTGTCATCCATTGGCCGTAGTTATACAGAAAGGTAAGTTGGTGTAATTTGATTAATACATATGTTCATCAAACAACATTCATCTGATCAAAAAGGAAAATCAATATGTTCATATTTAATTTTATTGATTTAACTTTAGGTTTTGTACTACATTCGAAAAAGAAGAATTGATAATTGCCAGCTGTTTGCACCCCAAATTCAAATTGAGTTGGTTAGCCGGAGATAAGCGAAAATTTGCGCAAACATATTTAGAAGATTTATTAGGAATTCCTTCAGTTGAACATTTTTTTATGTCTGATAAGCACAATAATAACGATGACTTTTTTAATTTCAAATAGCAAGCATCAAATAAGAAATCTGCCTATGATGAATGGCAAAGATTTTTAAAGTCAACAGGCACTAATGTCCAAATATTAAATTCATATCCACTAATTAAGAAACTTTTCATTAAGTACAACACTTAATAACATAAAATAATAAAAATATTTAAATATGTATATATATATATATATTTATTTCTAATCGTCTTATGTCCGATTTATATCTTATCTTAGCACCTTTTAATAATCCTGGATTTACAACAAAAAAAAGTAACGGAAAGTAACGAAATAAAATATCGTTACTTTCAAATAACGGTAACGCGTTATTTTTTAAGATCAGTAATGAGTAACGGTAACGAGTTACTTTTTACCGAAAGTAACGGTAACGGTAACGAGTTACTCTTAAAAAGTAACTTTTCCAACCCTGGTGAGCACACATGTATGCAACATATACATTCGCGCGCGCGCGTGTATACGTATGTATGTTTTTTTATTGCTTCTATCTGTTTTGGTCAGTAATTTGTTGCTAACGTTTGCTTTTTTTGCAATATTTTAATATATATCATTAATATATAATATAATATGTGAAAAATTTTTTAATGAAATTATAATTCTTGCAAAGTTTAAAAATGAGATAATGTTAATGAGTATGTGTTCATGTTCGTGATGTATTTGTGAGAAACAGAAAGAGGGGGGGAGGGTTGGTGATAAGAAAATAAGAAGACATACACTGCGAAAGATGAGAAAATGTTGAGAAGATCTTTGTGATGTTGACAAAAGAAATATTTATTGCTTTAAATAGCACATTCATACAATATTCAGAAAAATGCCTGTAAGTTCAGTATTTTGTGGCTATTTATCATTATTTAGCGCGATGAAAGATAAACATTCAAACGCAGAAACATTAAAAACATATAAATGAATTACTTCATTAATGTTTTGTTACGTATAATTACGCATTACTGATGTTCTTATCACAACACAGCAGTGTTATATATTTAAAGCTGGGAATTAAGTGAGCAGCGCGAGCCGATTTCAAAGGCAATGCCCGCGCGCTTCCCTCACTACCTGCCGAAACATGGTAGCCGAGCCACCGATTGCGCGTGAGACGCTCTGCCTCAGGAACGGTCTCATATACGATATATGATGGGATCGCACCCTCCGTCAAACTAAAATTAAAATATTTATTTATGTTTAAAAAATAATTATTTCATTGATGATGAAATATTACGCTTTTATTTCTAATATAATAAATTCTCTTTAATAATAATATAGTGATGACAATAATTAAGAATATAATTATTAAAGTGTTAACAGATTTCCACATCACCCATGAGGTACTATTGTTGATGCGCTTTTTTTAAGTGGTTTCCCCAGTAGGCCTACTCCACTAAAAATTAATGAAGATTAAATATGTCTCAGCAGGAAAGCGAAATGCTACATGGTGAAAAATATAAAAACGAAAGAGGAAGAATAAGTACGTCGCGCTTCGGGAGGTAATGGGGGAAGCGCGGGCGTTGCCTCTGAAATTGGCTTGTGCTGCTCACTTAATTCCCAGCACTGATTTAAAGTATTGAATAATACTCAAAGTAGGAGGTATGAGGTACAGTATAAATAATGTATATAAATATGCTGATAATAGTGATTAATTATATGGGGAGAACGGTTTCGTGTATCTTATATTTTGTCACACAATTTGTGCAGCTTTTAGGAACATACAATGAAAGATCCACCAATGTCATACAAAGAGAGGAACAAACAATCACGATGAAACATAACAGTGACGACGATGAAATGATGTAAAATGTAAGTCTGATTTGGCATGAAAAAAGTGTGTGATTTATATTGTTGTATATGTACATTACTACTATATATAAAAATGTATGCAATTTCTTTAATAATATTCTTATAAATATTCTAATAAATATATCTAATTTATGCAATTCTGATCTTTCTTTCTTCATATCCTCAATAACATTTTTTCTCGCTATATCTCACTCTGTGCAAATACTGAAACTATGTGTTGTGAAAAGATTCATTTTTTCACTATATATTGGGAGACAGAGGAACATTGAAAAATACATTTACATGTGTTGACATTCTACATAATAATTAGTAGTAACTACTTTTTTAATCGTTATTGTGAAAAAAATGATGTTATTGCACATAACAAGAAACATGATTATTGCAATATTAAAACATTGCATATAAAGCAATGAAATAATAAACATATATAGGACCGGAAAAGTAAAACCTCATATTTAACACAAAAGAGAAATGTGTATCGGAGCAAATTATGGATAAAATACAAAATACGTTAAAAAATTTGAATCGTCATTTTATACCATATGAAAATATTTTTTGTGGACTGCTTTTTCATTGCACACTGATAGGTGTTGTAATTGCATGTTGCAATTATATTGTAAGCTGCGTTATATATACCATACTGATTATATTGTTTTTTATTATTTTTTGATGATAGAATTTTCATCATTAAGCATTTTTGCGAAAATAAACGTATGTATTAAGAAAAGCTTGAATAAGTAATGCATGCTGATTGTTTACGAAGTAGTGCATACTTTACTGCATTATATGTTCATATCTTTGAAATGTGTTTTGCATGTCATTAACAATATTTAATCTTGTATAGGATCACCGATATGAAGAAAAGCAGAAAGTCCTGACTTTGACGTTGTACAAAACGATGAGGAAGCGCGCATATACATGTTTACGTACATTACTTACACATATTCTAGCCATCCAAACGTTACAATTGGCGCTTCATAAGATACCCATCACCGCTGGTTTGAACCCTTTTATCCTGAGACACTTGGAGAATATAGCTCGAAAGTTGTCAATGAAGGAGAAAGTGTGCATTCTTATGTGGGATGAGGTATCCATACAACCACAAGTCATGTATGATACTCGAAAAGATATAATAGCTTGGATAGCTAATGTAGCTTGGAGGATTGGGGCAACAATCATACCACAAAGATGGCGGATCACGTTTTAGTTTTTGTGCTTCGCGGATTAAACTCGGGATGGAAGATGCCACTTTCGTTTAATTTTTGCTATAAACAAACGAGTACCGCGCAATTAATTCGTACCATTAAAGAACATATTCATATAATTAGTAACATAGGCTTCGACATCGTTTATACAGTTTGTCACCAGGGCACATCAAACGTCGCCGCAATAAAGGAATTATTATTGCGCACCGATATGCAACGGAATTTTCAAAAGAAAACCCAAAGTAAATAACAACATTCACTACAAGTATGGAATTATTAACAGTGCATATAAATTTATTTCTTTTACTCGTAAGTCAAACGTTTGAAGTTGGGAATAAGGAAGTGATATCACTATTTGATCTTCCACATCTCATCAAGGGTATCAGGAACAATTTATTATCGAAGGATTTGGCAGTGAAGTTTGTGAAGTAGTGTTCCAAGTGAAATAGTGTCGTGGAATACTATTAAAACGGCGTGGATTGGACCAAGAATTGAATCAAATCCGACCACAATTGAAGAAAATAACAGCAGAACATATTTGTGAGGACAAAATAAAGAAGATGCGTGTTAAGTACGCAACACAAGTGTTGAGTGGGACGGTTGCCAGCTACATCGAAACATTGGCAAGATCAAAGTGTAAGTATTCTTATGAGATAAGATGAAATATATAAAACATACAGTCATATCATTCATATTTTGCTTCTCCTTTTTTGTAGTATTTGCATGAAATATATATACGTTAATATTTGACACCTGTTACATTATTTTGCTTAACTCAATAATAAGTAAAATAAGTAGTAATATAAAACATTAATTTGGCTATTATTATAATAGTCATTGTTGTACATAACAGAAAGATATAATAATAAATGTTAACATTTTACGTTACAGGTGTAGTGGGCACCGATGACAATAAATTGAAAATAAATATTAAAGACGAACTTGCAACGACCGAAGCAGTGAACTTTTTCAACGATTTGTTCGACAGTGTTAATGGTAGTGACAAAGAGTGTACAGAAGATAATGAACTTCGACGTCCAGTGACTGAAGACAGTGATCATCGTGTGTTTTGGGTGAGTGCAAAAAATATGTTACGAAATATGTGTTACATTAATAAAGTGACGCGTGACATTATTAAGAAAGTTCCTAGTCTCATAAACTGGTCGTTCACTATTGACGGGTTTCAAAAATTATGGAAAACATTAAATTTAAAATACGGTTTTACAAAATTAAACACTCGCTTTTGCAATCAAGATCCTTTAGAAAATTTCTTTGGTCAAATAAGAAGCCATGCAGTTCGTCGTACAAATCCTACTCCTCGGCAAATTGAAGAGTCGTATATTACTTTACTGGTGAGCAACATGAAGATTGTCTATCGTTGGCGGTAATTGCGAGGCCACGGATGATTACTCCATGCTGTTTGGAAGAATGTTTGAAAGATATTTCAAATGTTGAGGTGCATGATGTCGCTCGCAAGCACAATTTGTATGATGAACCGCATGATTTATTTTCAGAAAATGTAGATAGTCATAAATCAATTATCGCGTCATTTTTAGAGCACTTTAACGAAATAAGTAATCCAATTTTGAAAGAAGTAAATTATTGTTCGGAATATGATGTTTCTTCAAAAAATAGTGAATTTCCAGTTTGTGCTAGACTAATAGTAGGTAGAATTAATAAGTTATTAAAAACAAGGTGTCATAGGTGAGATATTTTACATGTAATTTTACAGTATTTCGAAGAGTACAGCGTAAATATGTCTTGGCAAAAATGTAGAGAACATAATTTGTTTAAAATAATAGTCCGTGTTATAGCAGTACATACTATAGTGTTATGGTGCAATTTTCAAAATCATGTTGAAGAATGTAGATATAGATATAGTGAAACGCAGTGAGAAAGAAATTTTATTATCAATAAAGCATACGCACGCGTTGCATGAATTGAATAAATGTAAACGTAAATTATTATTAGAATCATACAAACATCCCGTACGAAAACGCATTAAAAACTAAGATACATTTTTTATGAAACATGTTGAAGATATATTTACGTCCTGTTCTTCGAAATATTGGGAAAAACATTTTTCATTTGTAACATGTGAAATTGCATGTATGTGTGTGTGTACAAGTGGATATGTGTCTATATGTGCATGCGTGCGAGTGATCTGTGTCTGTGAATGCGTGCGTGCGTGGAGTGAATCTGTGCCTGTGCTGTGTGTGCGTGCATGCGAGTGAATCTGTCTGTGAGTGCATGCGTGCGTGGAGTGAATCTGTGTCTGTGAGTGTGTACGTGCGTACAAGTGGATTTTTCACTATATCTGTGTGTGCGTGCATGCGAGTGAATCTGTATCTATTAATGCGTGCGTGGAGTGAATCCGTATCTGTGTTTGTGTGTGCATGCAAGCGAGTTAATCTGTGTCTGTGAATGCGTGCGTGCGTGCGTGAAGTGAATCCGTGTCTGTGAGTGTGTACGTGCGTACAAGTGGATCTTTGACTATATCTGTGTGTGCGTGCAAGCGAGTGGATCTGCTGTGCTGTGTATATATGTGTGTATGTATATATTTATGTGTGTCATTGTGTCTGTGCATGTATTATAAGCTGTGTGTGTATGATGCATGGTAGTTTTATGCATCAAATTTTTTTAACCACACCAGATACATAGCAAAAATGTATTTCACAGTCCGCAGTCCGCAGTCTGCAAGTGGGGCGGGAAAAATATGATGCATTAAACTTTCTTGTAATTAATTTTACTTTTATTATAAAAAATATTGTAACCGTTTAAAATAATATTTGTAAACATGGCAATAAAAAAATACAAAATAAAAGTTGTAATAAGACCTCCGCTATACGTCCTACGTTATGCGCAGAGGACAGTTTATGTCGTCACAAACTCGGGAACAGAGACTTATACGAGGAAAACGTCTTTTGAACAAGCTTAAGCACCCTGAAGTTCCTAACATGTTGTGGTTTTTTTCTGACGAAAAAATTTCGACCAAGACCAAAAAATCAATCGGAGAAATGACAGGTAGTTATGCTCACATCCTACAGAGGTTCCCTGTGTTATGCACACGAAGTTTCCAGCAACTGTCATGGTTTTAGGAGTTGTGAGCAACGAAGGACATGTTATGCCACCCCACTTCTTTCGTCAGGGGCTTCGGGTGAATGCTGCCGTCTACATCGAGGTTTTAGAAACAGTTGGGAAATCCTGGATTGATAGTGTACGTGAGGACAGACCATACATATTCCAGCAAGACTCTGCTCCTTCACACAAAGCCATGACGACACAAGATTGGATGACCGAAAATTTCTATGACCACATTATCCCAAAATTATGGTCACCTAGCTCCCCAGACCTTAATCCTCTGGATTATTACGTATGGGGCGTAGTTGAGCGAGAGACCAATAAACATCCTCATAATAATATTTTATCACTGAAGGATGCTATAACAACAACAATGATCAAAATGAACAAAGAGCATTTGATTCGGGCATGCAATCGTTTCCGACCCCGGATTGAGTCCATTATTGCCGCTAATGGGGATTTTATTGAGTAATTGTATAGTCTAGGAGTCAATTAACGTCGTGTAAAAATTTCATGGAATTATAATAAATTTTGCAAAAGATATGAACAAATTAGTTTTAATGTCAATTTGTCCTCAAATACCGTACGCATCCTGTATAGCGGAGGTCTTCGTGGACAACTCGACGGATTAGGCTCTCAGAGACATTCAGGTCCCTCGCAATGGCCCTTATGGACTTTGAAGGGCTTTCGTCAACGATCTTTTGTACTTGTTGGACAAATTGTGTATTTCTAGTAGTGTCCGAACGTTCCTCATGTTTTTTGCGTTTTGCAACAGTTTCTACATCGCCAGCTGATGCTTCCAATTCACGACGAACCTTATGTACGAATGATGGGGCGCAATTGAGAAAATTGGAGATTTCTAAATCGGTGTGTTTCGCGCATATAGCGACGATAACTGTATGTCTCTTCATTTCTTGCGTTATTTTATAGTCCTCCATTGATGATCTAACAAGAAAAAAACAAACAAAATTGTTCTCCAGAAATTATATTCACATACATGAGTGTCCTCAAATACCGTACACACCCTGTATATATACAAGTTATATATATATTTTCTTCTTATCGTTTCGTGCTCTGGTTGCATCCTTCCTGTTTACAATTAATGTAAAATTTTGGTTGGTAACAGCATCTAACAAACAAGTTTCCTCCATATTTTCGAGCGCAGCCATCTTTCTACTGCGAATGCCTTACCTCGCCAGCAGTAACGAAAATAGGAAGTGACGACAAAATGTAGGATGTCACACGTTTTCACGGGCTCATCGAAAGTTTACTGCAATGCATTTTGGAACGTACTCACAGCACTATCGCAGTACTAGCAGTGAATATCGGAATGCACCCTGTATCCGCGATCGTACCCCCTGATAAATGGCTCTGGGCAAAATAGGGTATTGCACCAACGTCACTCTCACGGTGTAGATACCAGGTATATAAGTATGAAACCGGAGTTTTTGTATAGAAAATACACGTTTATTGTATGAAAATGATAAAAAATATTTTATTCGAAGTATTGCCCATCGCTAGCTATACATTTTTCCCACCTGTCTGACAATTTGTGGATGCCACGCCAAAAAAACTGTTACTCTTTTGAAGCAAACCAGTCATCGAGCCATTTTCGTACATTTTCGTAAGAAGTGAAGCGCTGCTCAGCAAGTGCGTGTCCCATCGATACAAATAAGTAGTAATCGGACGGAGCCAAGTCTGATGAGTAAGCCGCATGCGAAAGTATTTCCCAACTAAATGCCTCAATCGTTTCCTTGAACAGTTTTGCTGTGTGTGATGGTGCATTATCATGAAGCAAAATCACTTTGTATTGCCTTTTTTGATATTCTGGTCGTTTTTCATGCGAAGCTTGATTCAAATCGATCATTTGTTGTCGGTAGCATTCAGTATGAACGGTTTCGCCAGGTTTTAGCAGCTCATAATAAATCACACCTTTCTGATCCCACCAAACACAAAGCATTGTCTTCCGTCCATAGCGATTTGGCCTTGCAGTCGATGTCGATGGTTCGCCTGGAGTTACCCATGATCTTTTACGCTTAGAATTCTCAAAATATATCCACTTTTCATCGCCAGTCACAATTCGATGGAGAAATGACTTTCTTTTGTACCTGGCAAGCAGCATTTCGCAAGTAGTTTTTCGGTTTTCCTGCTGTCTTCCATTCAGTTCATGTGGAACCCATTTTCCCATCTTCTGGATCTTTCCCATGGCTTTCAAACGTATGGAGACGACTTCTCGTGTCACATTTAATTGATCCGCGAGTTGTTGTGTTTGAGCGTCATCCTCATCCAACAATGCTTGCAATTCGCTGTCTTCAAACTTTTTCGGTTCTACATTCTTCGTTTTTCACGTCAAAATCGCTACGTTTGAATTTTTTAAACCACTCAAAGCACTGTGATTTACCAAGAGCATGCTCACCGTAAGCTTCGATAAGCATTCGATGCGATTCTGCAGCAGTTTTCTTCAAATGGTAACAGAAAATCAATGCTGTCCGCAAATCGTAGCTTCGAAGCACAAAATTCGACATGTTCAACGCTGTTACAAACTATGCTGTTGTATGAAACTTGTATTGTTGTGAGTTGAAAATCTTTATCAGATGTCAACAAATGGAAATGGCGCCAATTACGCGGTTTGACGGTAACTACATTGACAGCTAGGGTCATCTATGGGCAAATTCCGGTTTCATATTTACAGACTTGATATTTATTGGCGCCATCTTATGTTCCCCTTGAACCATACAACTTTTCTTCAAAACATTTTTCATATTTTCTATATTTTTCGAGATATTTGCATGAGGGCGATTAAAATGAAACACTCTGTATATCAAAATTCCGGTTTCATATTTACAGACCTGGTAGATGAAATTCTGTAAGGCTATTTTCCAGTAGTATGGAAGTAAGAGAAAAACAGGGACAATGTGTACGCAGTCCCTACGATCAAAAAATATGCGTAGTTACAGGAACCACATCCAACCGCCACGGAAGGTTCCTCTCTTCATTCATTCATTCAATATGAGCTTTGAGCAGAGTTATTACACTCATTCTCCTACGCCAATTACAACGATTTTGGAAATAAAAGAGAAATAGGGACAACGCGTACGCAATCCCCAAGATCAAAAATATGTGTAGTTATAGGAACCACATCCAACCGCCACGGAGACGAACAAAAGACTTTGGGCAAGATCACAGGCTTTTGCATAACACATAATACATAACGCATAACAGAATAAACCAATTAGTTTTCTTCATTTCCCTCCTTAGGACAGAAATGAAGAACTCTGATTTGTTGATTCTCTTATGCGTTGTGTATTATGCGTTATGCAAAAGTCTATGCTCTTCCCCTATGTCTTTTAACGAACTATCAAAGAGACGTATTTTTCTTGGCAGGATGAATGATTTGATAAATTTAAATAGCCCCAAAGTGAAGGATTTAGAAAATTTAACGTTATCATCGCCACTGATTCCTGTATCCAAAAATATCGAGTGCAACGAGCAGGCAAGCTCGTTGGCAACGAAAAAAATTCAGAGACTTGGACAGTAATTCATTCAATGTGTTGTATGAAAGCGCTGAATATCCTGAGTTGCAACGAACCGTTCCGCGAGAGAGGAAATGGAGTTCTCCCACTCTGATATATGGTCTGTTCTTTTTAGCTGCACTGCTAAACTAGTGTAATAAGTTAGAATGAGACAAATATATTTTTCTTACTAGTGCAGCTAAATAGAACAAACCATATACCAGAGTGTGGGTATTCCATTTCCCCTCTCATGGAACGATTCATTGCAACTCAGTGTACAACAAAAAAAAAAGATGATTCTTTCGAGGTGATGTTGCAGCAAACATTAAAGAATAAGAATGGTAAGAGCGCAGAAAAAGAGCAATCAGTGGTATTCAAAGATAATGCTACTCCAAAATACACAAAGAAGTATTTGGAAATGGTGAACAAGACACTGGATGAATCTTTGATCAAAGATAAAGCAGGTTCAAATGATATAAAAAAGAAGGAAGAAAATGTCAGTTTTGTTGCAAATAATGCAAATATTTATGATAGTAATACAGCAAAAGGTAAAAAATTAATACTTAAGCAAAATGACAAAATAATCATTATGGATGTAGACATGCTCAAATTATTAATTTTAGATCAATTTAATATCTGTAACGAATCATATGTTAAAGAAGTTTTAAGTATAAGATTTAAAAGATTTTAAACATAAAAAGATAATAAAATATGGATGTTTTCAGAGAAAAGTTTGTTCCTATAAACTCAACTTTTAAGCCATAGTTTAATCTTCATCATTCATTATCACGAAAGGATAAAATATCACTGACAAAATTACAGTACCTAAATAGAAGATCACAATCTGTAAATAATATCTCAAAAGTAACTTCATAAACTGATAATATTATGTTGTCTCTTTTAAACAAAGATTTTTTGGAGATTAAGCAGAATCAACAGTCTATATTCTCTGACCTATCACATGTTTCTTCTATGGAAAGATTGAATTCTGTCTTGTTAGTATCAAATCATTAATATCAGCAAATGATATAAATATGCTTTTTTGGATAGTGATATATATAGATATATATATATATTTTTTGGATAGTGATATATCAGGTGTAGTAAAAAGAAATCCATTATTTTTGCATGAAATTGAAGGCTTTAATTACCATAGTTAGAATGATCCGATTTAGGTCAAATATGCGCCGTTTTGTTCGATAACTTGTTGTCATTTTGAAGGTAATTTCATTATGCCTCTCTCATAGAAGCCCTCGTCCCTATTGGCAAAAAATTGAGACAGTCGATTTTCACAAGCCTCTCTTGAAGCGAATTTTTCACCAGCAAAATTGTTCGCCATGGACAGGAACAGATGGTAATCACTTGGCGCCAGGTCCGGACTATAAGGTGGATGCATAAGAACCTCCCAACCAAGCTCCCGGAGCTTCTGGCGAGTCACTATCGATGTGTGTAGCCTGGCGTTGTCCTGACGGAACACAATTCCTCTCCTATTGGCCAAAGCTGGCCGCTTCTGGGCGATTGCTTCCTTCAGACGGTCCAATTGTTGACAGTACAGTCCGAGTTAAGAGTTTTGCCGTAGGGGAGCAGCTCATAGTAGATAATTCCCTGCCAATCCCACCAAACACACAGCAAAACCGAATTTTCATCTGCGAATCGCTGCTGAATCGCAACAAAATCGACCCATTTGGGTCGACCATGAAGCGGTTGGTCACTGGTGATGAAAAGTGGATCACTTACGACAACGTCAAGCGAAAACGGTCGTGGTTGAATCGCGGTGAGCCGGCGGAAACGGTGGCCAAGCCAGGATTGACGGCCAGGAAGCCGTTTTGCTGTGTGTTTGGTGGGATTGGCAGGGAATTATCTACTATGAGCTGCTCCCCTACGGCAAAACTCTTAACTCGGACTGTACTGTCAACAATTGGACCGTCTGAAGGAAGCAATCGCCCAGAAGCGGCCAGCTTTGGTCAATAGGAGAGGAATTGTGTTCCGTCAGGACAACGCCAGACTACACACATCGATAGTGACTCGCCAGAAGCTCCGGGAGCTTGGTTGGGAGGTTCTTATGCATCCACCTTATAGTCCGGACCTGGCGCCAAGTGATTACCATCTGTTCCTGTCCATGGCGAACAATTTTGCTGGTGAAAAATTCGCTTCAAGAGAGGCTTGTGAAAATCGACTGTCTCAATTTTTTGCCAATAGGGACGAGGGCTTCTATGAGAGAGGCATAATGAAATTACCTTCAAAATGACAACAAGTTATCGAACAAAACGGCGCATATTTGACCTAAATCGGATCATTCTAACTATGGTAATTAAAAAAGCCTTCAATTTCATGCAAAAATAATGGATTTCTTTTTACTACACCTGATATATAGCTGAACATTCTATAGAGATTAAATCAATCCAATATAACTTGTTTAATATAACAGAAAGATTAATATTAAATTATCATATTAATAGAAACAGTTCCTTTGAAGGAGAAAACTGATCAATCTAATTCTATAAAAGGAGAGAACAGTAAAGATGCAAATAATAAATTAATAGATGTTAATGTATTTATACCGGAATCAAGTTTTAATAAAAAATATGATAAAAGCACAAATTTTACTAGCTCTTCAAATTCTGTATTTATTGTAAGATTGTCTTTTTATCATTGTTATATATTGCATTACTATGAAATATTTAAAGAATATTTTGTAGCTTACTAATTTGTGACTTATTACATTTAATATCATAAAAATTAATTGGTAATTGTACAAAATAAAGAACATTTCTCCATGATATAAGAAAGAATTTTTGAAAGATTACCAAAGACTTCTATGAAAAACTTATCAGAATTGGCAAAAAAATATGCGAAAAAATTTATAAAGAAACATTTAAGTAACATGCATCATTTATATTCAAGCCTTAGATAGAAGTTTGTTAATCTTTTCATAAATTTCTGTTTTTAATATCTATCATTTCTGATTAAGCTTAGAGAGGTAAAAGTTATAAGTTTTAAATGTAACTTTCATATAATTAATAATGATGCAAGTAATTTAAGATTTTGTCCTTTATAATATATGCAGAATTTATTTGTACTCATCGATATTTTTAACTATGTGATTTTGTTTATTTCTTAATTTATTTTTCTTTATCTTTATAATATCAAATTAAAGATTAATTGTGGTTTTTACATGTATAGAAATGTCTCTTGTTCTGTATAATCATCAATTGATTACTAATTAATATGGATGATTCCATACAATTATTTTTTAAACTATTTTATGTAATAAAACAAACATTTAAAATTAAATGCAGGACATTAGCAAAGTTAATAAATTAATACTAGCTCAAGCTAAAGCACTCTCAAGAATTTTTGAAGAACCAAGTGTAAAAACAGATTCTATATGTAAGTATTTTATATTTATTACATATAGATAGTAGAATAATAATATAACTTGTACATATGCATATATGTGTACACACGCGCGCGTGTACGTGTAATGCTTTAATAAAACAAAGAAAAAAATAAATTTTATTAATATATCTCCAATAAGAATAAAAATCTTAGAAAAAAGAAGCATGTCTCTCTTTGAAATGGAGAATTCTAATAATTTAAATATTCAAAATCTTGTTCCTTTACATCCTGTGCAAACCTACAATCTTTGTTGAAAATCATTAAGCACTCTTTGTAATTCGTTCGTTGAAATTATTTGACGCTTCGCGTATTTATTGCATTATATTTTTCCTGGTAGAAGATTAACATAAATAGTTTCTCGGATTTTATTATAAAAATAATCTAAATATATTTCTTATTTCTTATATTATATATTTCTTCTTTGCTTTACTAAAACATTTTTTTTTTTCTTTTTTTTTCTTTAGAGTTGTTTTCCATTATTTGACTTCTAATTATCTTAGTATAATAATTATTAATTTGTCGTGACCAAGACTAAAAACACAGGAAGTGTTCAAAAAATTAGAATTCTATTATTATTTTTCTTTTTCTTTATCAGCTGATACGGATAACTTAATTTCAAATAATACTTTATGGATGTCGGATTTACTACCAGTATTTGAGGATGAGACTATAGGTAATTTAATTGAATTATCTACTTCGCCAAAGAAAAAAATAAAAGATGACAAAAGCTGCGAATCGGAGCAATCCGCTGCAAATATTGGTAATATAGGGGAAGATTTTTTAAAAGAGATCGAATTGCAATTTACTGGTTGCGTTTCTACTGTAAACAATTTCTACTGTAAGCAGACAATGGTAACCGCTTTATTATTAGATCTCAAGAAATTAGTGAAAGCCGAAAATAATCCAAAAGCAAGTAAATTAATTGATAATTTGGAGACTATTTTGGATACAAAATATAAAACCAATACAGAACTGTTAGCAAGTCTACATATATCAAACAAATTACAAACTTTTGAGATATCTGATGATAAATTGTATAATACTCAGCAATCGGATAAAACAAATGTATGTATCACTAAAAGCCAGGAAGAAAATATAGAAGTATCCCGTAAAGAAAAAATCTGTGATAATGAAAGTATAGTACCACACATAAGTCATTATGACTTATGTGTGGTACCAAAAGATACGTTACAAACTACAACTGTCAGCAGTGAAAACTCATTAGCTAGAACTTCATCTTGTAATAATAATAATGAACGTCTTGATATTACGGCGTCATCTGAAATAGCGTTAAATATCAAGTGTACCAATGATAAGGACAGTCACTCGGACGAACAGCGGTAAAATTGTTAGTTAATCTAAAAAAAGTGTTAAATGATCAGGCTGAAGATGCTACGACTTTACAATTACTTAGAGGAATAAAGAAGACCTTGAGCGTCGCATAGAAGCATTATAAAATTGAAGATGGATCGCAGACGGATGATAAGTCATGTGATATTCAACGAATTACGGAAACCTTGGAAACTTCGAGTTCTGAACTTAACGCGCATCTGTTTAGTGCAACAGAAGCTAGGCACAAACAAAATATCACCTCCAAATTTAAAATAATTAAATCTTTATTATTTTTCACGATAGCTTCGATTTCGCTCCTTATAAGTATTCTCTACGTAGCGTATAGCTACTCAAAAAAACGAATCGGAGAAACATATCCACGACTCATCCATCGGAGACAAATATATCAAACACACAAGTAAGTGCGAAACGTAGAAGTACATCCAGATTGAGAGATCAAAAACGTTTCACAAGTGATCCTAGGCTTATCAATATAGCGATGAATAAAAAAATTCCGTTTTCAAGAACTCTTGATACGAAAACAAGTATATAATTGTTTAGTAGATTTAGTAGATATGCTGTTATTTAAACATAATTGTTTCTTTGAAATAGAAATAATTAAGAGTATGCAGGGACTGCAGAACTCGACAGCAAGAACAAAAATTCATTAGCAGTAATTGATATGAAAAATAAATTAAAGAAGGAATCAGTTACAATTAGTAAGAAGGGTCCTATAAAAGCGCCTAAAAAAGTACATTCTGTGGGCATTATAAAAAATAAAGGTAAGTTTAATCTGCTAATAGTGTTTAAGAGAATCACTTAGTAATTCGGTTGATGAGTTTTCTGTATATTAATCTACAATCAGTACAATTATAATTCTAAATTATGAAGACAATTTTGTATTGTTGATAAGTTAGTCAATATATTACTAATTTATAAGAAATTTTATCTCACTAATAAAATAATTTTTTTATTTCGAATAATAATGCAGTATCTCTTGGAAGACAAACATCATCGTTCTCTCAAGTCACCCTGCCGCCCAAGTCCAATAGCATCGTTTCTCTCGACAATAAAGTAATCAGCAGCACTCCTAATTCGATGATCTTGTCGACATCAAATAATCAAGAAGACAGGACATCAAAAATAGAATCGAAGTTCACTAATAAGAAACGTAATATACCTTGCGATATTTCACCAGTGATTAAGCCAAAGGGAACCAATTCTAAGAAGTAAGCGAACCAAAAATGAGACTAATATATAAATTTAATTTGTTGAGATTTAATTTGGAAATAATGAAATAAAAGACGAATCGCGTAGTCGTGTAACGATGCACAAGAATCATTTATATCTCAGATTAACCAACCAATGCCTGCAAAA
The DNA here is from genome assembly GCF_003227715.2 of Harpegnathos saltator. Classification (NCBI taxonomy): domain Eukaryota; kingdom Metazoa; phylum Arthropoda; class Insecta; order Hymenoptera; family Formicidae; genus Harpegnathos; species Harpegnathos saltator. The sequence continues at coordinate 140,287 of NW_020230542.1, read as the reverse complement.
ATATACACATCTCAATATCAAGAAGCGGTTTCGTCTGGTATTCCGAAGTACTGCACGCCGACGAGAAAATATAATTCCTTACTCAACATGAGCAGCTATCGTCAGCAATCTCCGCAACGTTTAAACAAAAGCTTCACAAGCTATCAACAATATTCCCCAATCCGTTCTAATAGCATCGAAAAAATACTGCAGAGTCCTCTCAAGCAAAGCAATAAGTTTCTTGAGAAAATAAAACCACTTAAGTTGGTGAGTGTATTATTATCTCACGAGCTTATATATTATATATGACAGATTCGCCGTCTTGTTAGATTAATTATCTTTGCATTTGTATTAGGTCTCTAAACTTAAGAAAAATGCTACCAGTGACTTCACTCAAAAGGAAAATTGCTCAGAATAAAATGACATGAAGATAAAAACAATTGAGCCGTTGTGCATCGATTGCTCAATAGAAGTATATCTGTAAAAAGAGAGAGAGGGCAGAGAAAATGTATATATTATTATATAGGCGTATGTATGTCTGAATATACGTGCGCATATATGTATGTGCATTATATAAAAATCATATGTATCATAAAAGATAGTTATAAAGAATTATTTGTTTAATTTTCACAACATTTATACATTTTGTAGTAAGATATATGAATATGATGCGCAATTTGGTTATCGATAAATTATAGTAAATTTCGTCCTTCCATTCTGCACTTTCGTAAAAATTGTTCTCTATTGTGTTTCAAAAAAATTATAATCAAATTAATTATTGAATTGATAAGGGCATAACAAAAAATAATTTTTAGTAATAGTAGTAGTAGTAAATTATGTTTCACACAATATTTTCAGTCAAATTATAATTAAGTTTCTTAGAGTTACTTTTATGACATTGTCAATTAATTTTATATAATACATACATACAATAATACATTTTATAATTTTAATATAATTTTATTTATTACAATTTTATTTAGTTTTAGTTTCTTAGAGTTACTTTTATGACATTGTTAATTAATTTTAATACATTTTATAATTTTAATACAATTTTATTTATCATTATTTTAAAGTAGTTTCTGCATGTAAAAAATGGAGGGAATTTAACAGATTTCTTATTTCTTTCCTCTTGCTATATCTACAAGAATTGTGGACGTGTCTGTGCACTACCAATGCGTCTCATCACTTTATCCAATAGCCTTAGTATAACTCATTGGTAATCAGTAGTTGTAATAGCTTATTGTTTCATTGACGCGCGTAACGTCAAGTTTGACGTCGACCAGCAGGAAATGCCGGCCTCGTGTTCGATAATGTCGCAGATTTCAGTCAGTACCAATCGTTCAACGAAGACGTCGACTTTACATTATCATTTGCTAGATTTTTATTACTACATTTTCATTACTACATTTGACATTATCATAAAATTTATTTCTAAAAAATAAATTTATTTCGATAAATTCGTTGCAACATTTCACTCGAATTTTAACGTGAAAGATCATAATGTGTAATAACAAAATTCATATCTTTAACAATTGAATGAATATTAAAAAATTAAATAATAACACGTAGGATTTTGCTTATTCTATTATTGTATTTATAATTATTAAAGACTGATCATAGTGAAACGGTGTGAATTTGTAATGTAAATAGTGAATTTGGAATATTCTTACTGCGAAAATTAAAAAAAAACGATCGTTGAGTTCTGTGAAATCGTACTTTCACATGGAATTGAAAGAGAAACGACTTACTGCAACTCTTCGTGTGCAAAATCGAGACTTTAGCATCGCATTGAGTAAGTAAATAAAATTTATTTATTTATTTATTTATTTATTTATCGTTGTACTGGTGAGCACTCTTTGGTATAAAATTAAAAGCACAAGACATCAGAGAGCAATAGATAATAATATATCATGAAAATAATAAAATTGTATATAATAATAATAAAAATAAAGTAAAATATATGCATATTAATAATAAATATTGTGATTATTGTACTTGAGATGATAAAACGCGGATTGTGCGCAGATTACGCTTGAAACTATTTAATGTATTATTGAAGAAGTCAATGACTGCCGAATATCTGTTAGCAATTAATAACATTCTATTAATGCAACTAAATTTACCATAGTTTGTGCAATGGTGCTCAATGTGAAATATGTCCCAAAATCGGTTTAGCTGGCATATGAAGTTTACGAACATTAAGAATGGCAGAGTAATTAATATAATTGTGTAGAATTTTAAATAGAAACGTCAAATCCGGAACTGTACATCTAGATTCCAATCACAATAAATTATGACGCTATGAAATTCAGATAAATAATTATGATCCGTAATAGACATGGGATCATTCACACAGGACCTGGCAAGGCGGATTAACCGGTGCTGAATCCTTTCAATTAAAAGACAATGATTCTTCTGATAAGGCAACCACAATAGCGATCCATATGTAAGATACGAATATACTAACGCGATATAAGGAATTCTTATATTTGTCGGTTTTTTTAATATTTAGAAGTCTTATAAATAAAATCATGTGTTCTATAGCATTGCAAACAATAGATTTCATGTGTTGTTCAAATGATAAGCCAGAAGTAAAAATAATGCCCAAGTTACGAACACGATCAACACTTGAAAATTATCTGCCTTCTAAATTATAATTGAACGAATTTTTATTAGTTCCACGATTAAAACGAATAACATGACACTTGGAAATATCGAAATATAAATTGTTAATTCTGCATCAATCCACCAAGCCTCCCTAGGTCCTGCTGCAAAAGATCAGCATCATTAGCATTATTAATACGACGAAAGATTTTCAGGTCATCTGCATAAGCAAAGAGTTACTATTTTCAAATATGTTAATATCATTAATAAACAGAGTAAACAACAAAGGTACCTTGAGAATCTTGAGGTATTCTTGAAAGGACAGAAATTTCTGTAAAAAACTGTCCTAGTAAAAATTTGGTATTATAATACAACTATGATGATTGACACAATTATGTGCACACTCCCTAAAAAATACACAAATAAAATAAATTTAACAATGAAAAACAATAAAATAAATAAAATAAAAACAATAAAATAAAAAACAATAAAACAATAAAAAAACAAAATAAATTTGAAAATATATTTCCAACACAATAATATCATAATATTTCTAAAGTATAAAGAAGGATAGCTCAGGTCAAAAATACTTCTACTTTTTATTGGCTAAATTGCATAAATAAAATAAAACCTTTAACATTCGTGTCGCTACTTTGAAAAGAAAATAGTGGTAAACGGTTCTCCATTATGCTATCTAATTACGAAATCGTTGCTTTGTCAGCTGTTTCTGCAGTCGTTATAATGGAAGCTTATAGTTTTGATATTATCCATTCTAGAAAATTGATTATATTCCTTTCGAGTTACAAACGTGAATTCACAGAGAGAAGTTTCTTCGAATAGATACAGCCAAATCTCCTGTCATCATTACCATCATCATCATCATCATTATCATCATCGTCGTCATCGTCATCGTCGTCGTCGTCGTCGCCGTCACTGTCCTCGTCGTCGTCGTCCTCCTCCTCCTCATCCCTCTCCCCCTTCCCTCCCCCTCATTCTCATCCTTATCCTCCTCCCATCCTCCTCCTCCTCTTCGTCACCATCATCATATTATTATTATCAATATTGTTATTATTGTTGTTATCATTGTTGTTGTCATTATCATTCAAATATTATTAAACTCACTTTAAGAAATTTATACATTTTGGCTAAAAGTATGAAACATAATGTTATCATTATCATTATTATCATTATCATTATTATATTATTGTTATTGTTACTGTTATTATTATCACTGTTACCATTATCTATTATGCGATACAGGACTCTTACAATGGAAATATGCTGTTCGAAGTAATACTTTCTCGCTAATACTTTACGTGAGCTTTTCTTTTTTCGCAGAAAGGATTATTATTTCGTTCCTTGCGGGCTTGCCTGTGTGTGCCATTTGTGTGAGATAGAAAGACGCAGAATCGCGAGACGCGAAATACACAGCGGGACGCTCATACAACTGGACGCAACTTTCCGTATATATCCCGACACTCCTTATTGGCTTCCTCACGAAATTGTCTTTCGCGTGTACACGGCTAAAGCCACCCCCGTCGTTCGATCCGCTCGGCTGGTGACCGCCCGTGGGGAGGGAAAAGTCGTGCGCATCCGCGCAATTGATACTCCCGCACGTGTTCTCTCGCTCGGAGATTGATCTCGCGAGTGTGCGTCCCGCGCTCGTTGGCTCGTGTTCCTCGCACACAGTGCACCCGTGTCGAGTCAGTGCAAGCGTATCGGCTCTCTGTGTGAGTCGCGACTTACCTGTTATAACACCTGCTGCATCCCTCAAGACTCCTCCCTCACTTTCTCGCCGGCTACTATTACGGTATGCTAATTACGGTACTCGTCGTTGTACAGCCGTCATACAGCTCACTGGATCAACGATTATTCCATTCACTGATGTCTTTTTTATAAATATATTAATTATAAATATATTAGTGAAACGAGAGAAATAAAGAGGGGGGAGGAGGGATATATCATCTGATAATTTCATGAATTCATTGCACGATTGATAAATCACAGATATCGGAGAAAAGAATACGTTTACGCGCATATACTTTTTCATATTTATTTCATATACGAATGTATGCGTACTTATTATGTTGTTATTATTATTATTGTGTTAATATTAGTTTCGTTAAATTGTTGATGATAAATTTCATCACGTACGCCATTTTTCGTCGTAGTAAGATTATATCGCAGGATGACTATATAAACATCTCTATCTCTGTATATTTTTCATAACATGTATATATGTGTACACGGTACACGATACAAAAAATCTAACGGGATTCATGATACGCGTTTAATCGTGAATACAAACAGCTTACCGGTAAATGCGAAGCGAGCTCTCGATCGTACTTGGCCGATTAAACTGCAATACCAATTTGCGACTCTGTAGTACAAACCGTAGTCACGTCTGGACACGACTCAACCTAATTAACTGAAATTGCTAACCGGACGGACAATTATAAGCGTATTCCATTATGGAGCCGCACGAAGCAGATACTTCAGAATCTTATTAGCTAACAGCCACGAGAAAACCAAGTTTGTCGCAAACAGGGCCGAATCTTAATATGATATCTTATGATATAACAATGTTTTGCGAATGGTATTCTCCAAAATATGGGTTTCTTTTTTTGTTTTATTTAATTTTCACGACGCTAGTTATAAATAGTTATAAATAGTAAACTCTTGGATCAGTTTGTGAAGTGATTTTTTGTTAAGAATTAGCTCTACTCCAGCATTTTTTTTGGTAGAAAATTATTATGAGAGGGCATAATAATTGATTAGAAAAAAGAACAGAGGTCTTCAAAGTTGAATCTTACTCTGAAGAGTAATACATGAGCTTTCAGTTTTAACATCTTTATTTAACTTGTACACCAAGAACGTTCCTTTTTATCGCCCTGATTTGGACAGACAACCTCCCTTTCCTTCCAATTTCCTCCTGCGATTCGCGTTTTCAAGATTTCGATGCTTAATGAAGATGCGACTCTGATTACAGATTACGAAAGAGTAAAAGGAGGCGGAAACGACGGAAACGTGCATACTCGGCGAGGAGGGATCGCCCCTGGAGTAGCCTAAATAGACCGAGGGAAGGAGATGGAACGAAGGAAGAGGGACCGTAAGGAAGGAAGGAGGAAGTGGGGAGGTAGACGAGGTTGAAAATTCGCGGAAGCCTGGTGGGAGATCGTATCGAATCCCTCCGATTATCCCGTACACGACTCTGTGCCACCGGACACATGATTCCGCGTTTCGCGAAATGTGCTATATGCCGGCACTCAGCTGTGATCTGTAGTCTGTCCTACCCGCCGGTATAACCTTGAAAATCCTGCTGCGGCTCTTGCGAAAGAAAGAAAGAGAGAGAAAAAGAGAGAGAGAGAGAGAGAGAGAGAAAGAGAGAGAGAGAGAGGGAAAAAGAGAGACGTGCCTACAAGATCCGGAAGCGTGTGTCCACCTTCGAGAGCAAGCATCCGGCGAAGATATATCCGATTGCTGAGACTGTAGTAGGTAATTCCGATTGAAGCTATTCTCATACGTGGCGGATAATCGACTAAACGATGGCGACAATTATATAGTAATTTTCGGCTAATAATATGGCGATAATTATTTTCATGGTCGACAAAAATTTTCGGTCGACTGTGCGAATGGACAGGAAAGTTCCTTGATCAATTATTAACCAATCTTAATTCCTCGTAGAAGTCTTTCTCGTCGTTCGTAGCTTTCCGAGAATTTCTACGAAAAATAGAATTAGTGGACTAATATTATGATTGTTAAATAAACATAAGTGTTTCCGAAACATTGCATATTATGCTTTCATCTTTTCACATACTCGAAGAACGATAATTTTGTTCTTTGAAAAAAAATCTTATTTGCGTTCACGACGGAGAATCATTATCGTGATACGATAAATTTCGTCCCCCAAAAATGGGAGAGATGTGACCACATTGACGAATTAAGTGTTGCTTCTTTTTCTTCTTTTTTATCGCGCATCGTACATAACGAAGACGCATTCTGTGCAAAATGCGTCCTCAGTTGGCACAGAGTTAGGAGCGAGGTAACTGCGATTTATTCGATCGGGTGTTTATTTCAGGATATTTTTCTAGTGACTCTATATTTTGCCGAAAGTGCTTCGTATAAATAGAAATGCAGATGCGGCCGCGCAAACTATCCACATGGCGCGCGCGCGCAACTTCGATAAGATATTCGGCGAGATATTCTCTTCGCGAGAGATGGTATTTCGCATATAGAATACTTCGGGGCAATTCAAGATCTATGATCTAAAATTCGGTAAACTTCGGCGAAAGCAGCACGCGGGATCGAAACGACATCCGAGGACGCGCGATATCATCGGCTCGTTAGAGTGAAGGACAAACCTATTTCGCAGCCGAACGATTTTATCGCATTGTCTCTTTCGCAATTATTCGGGGATAAAAACGGGTCATCATTCACAATTTGAGGTCTCAAATTACTCGTTGTCCGAAACGTTTTGCGTCTTTTTCACCGAGAATAACGTCTTAGAGGCGGCTATCACGAGTCGCTTGTAATCATTAACCCTTAAAAGCTGCCATCAAATACCACCCTAAGCTAACTTTTTTTGTTATGTTTATAGTAAAGTATATGCGAGAATTGATTTGTTTTCCCATAATGTTGTCACTACTGAATAAATACCTGTAAAATTAGTATTATCAGTGTGGTTATGTTTTTTAATAAGATCAAAAATTCGCATGGGGTGAAGTGTCACCCATGGTAGCCTTTAAGGATTAGGGATAATCGAGCATTTGGGAAAGTCCTGACAGGACTTGAAAAGAAGCTAGAAAACATTGAAGATGCATTTTTCGACTTGCGAATAACCGAAGCCCGAGGATGTATTGTGTTGTCGGAACGTCGTAACTAAATCAACGGTGCAGAGTCATCGGCGAGCCAGCATACGTGAGCGAATTCGTGAACAGTCCAATAATAACCGCGCTCTTACCTATATGGGAAGTCGATTTTAATTCAGATAAAACATCGCGCACACACGAGTTCCATTCTTTTTAGTGAGCAGGGTCAGTAATCGTCGTGATTAGGATACACGATGAGTATCATCAAAATATCATTGAAAGCAAGATGATCGTATGCGATGGACGTTATAAATATACAACTTCGTTGCGTTTGAACTTGGCACGAAGCACTACCGTGCCTCTTGATTTTAATATTCATCAGAAACATTTTTTAAAGGTATTTTCAGAAAGCAATCCCTCGTAGACATTCTTCTTATTATCTTACCATCGCGTTTACTGCAATCGTACTACAGGTATTGAGAATTACCAACCACGAAGGAGAATGATTAATAAGAGCGTTTATCTACTCCCATAGGATTTTTAAAAAACAATTTTCTTTTGTATCGTATGATCATTAAGAATGTCAACAATAATTGTTAAGTGATAAAAAATTCGATTGATAAAGCCAAAATTAATTATTAACTTAGCTATATTATATTACTGTGATATCTAAGCCCTTTTTATGAATAATAAGTGAACTAATAAAATATTTTCACTCATTGTACTTCTTTGGCATCACATTAACGTCATGTCAACGTCATTTTAGACTACAACATGTATCATGCCTAAGGTGAAAGTGAATACGGCTCATAATGGAAAAATTAATTTTTTATTATTCTTGACATACCTATGATCATTGTTTTTATCATTTAATCAGAGATGTTTTAATTTTTTTATTTTATTTTTTTTTATTTTCTTTTTTATTTTTTATTTTTTTTATTCAAGTTTCTTTTTTTTTTGAACATATTAAATATTACGATCATTATTTTTGAGCATCTTCTAATAATTACGACGATTTTTCTTCTTCATCTTCATTTGTCCAATAGGACAAATAATGGGCAGTACTATTTTCAAAATCTCTTGATAATTTAAAATGACGTTAATATGACGGCAGAAAATTATAATGAGAGAAAATATTTTATAATAAAATAGTTCACTCATTAGCCATGAAAAGAGCTTAGATTCTATAATAATATATGTAGACTAATAATTAATTTTGGTTTTAAGGTTCGAGATCTTTTTTGCCTTAAGGTATTTTTGCCCAGGTATTTTTGACATTCCTAATGATCATACAATACAAAAAAAATTGTTTTTTGTAAATCCTATGAGGCAAAAAAACGCCCTTATTGACCCGATCTCTTCCATTGTAGTTTTCAGTACTTTCAATCCCTTGTTTTACATTATTTATTTATATTCGCATGTGCGACATTCCATCCGCACGAAAAAAGATATATATATATATTAAAATATATTTAATGTATATTTATTCAAGATCATATATCTTTGATCAGTAACGTATATTAATATTAGGTCATTAAATATGAAATATCCGATTTCGAATCAAAAGTTTGGTTTATTATTAGGAGTACAAATAAGTTTCCGCCGTTTTCTATCAAAAATTAGAAATTTATTGTGAAAGAACGGTACATTACGTTTTATTCAAAGTATTGTCCATCACTAGCTACTACTTTTTCCCATCTTTCTGGCAGCATTCGGATATCACGTCGGAAGAACTCTTCATCTTTTGAGGCTATCCACGAATCGACCCAATTTTTAGTATCTTCATATGATGTAAAGCGCTGCTTGGACAGGCCATGTGCCATCGACCGGAACAAGTGATAATCGGAAGGGGCAATGTCTGATGAATACGGCGGGTGGGACTTCCCAATTAAGTGTTTCCAAATAGGTTTTGACCGGTTTTGCAACATGTGGCCGAGCGTTGTCATGTAGGAGAATAATTTTGTCGTGTCTAGAGTAGTAATGGGCGCGTTTTTCCTTGAGTGCTCGGCTCAATCTCATTAATTGTGTTCGGTAGAGAGCTCCACTAATGGTTTCGCTCGGTTTGAGCAACTCATAATACACGATACCAAGCTGATCCCACCAAATACACAGCATGAGTTTTTTCCATGAATATTCGGTTTGGCTGTCGAGGTTGAAGCATGGCCAGGTGGTCCCCATGATTTTCTCTTCTTTGGGTTATCGTAGTGGATCCATTTTTCATCACCAGTGACTATACGATGCAAAAAACCCTTTCTTTTATGCCTGGCAAGCAGCATTTCACACGTGCAAAATCGGCGTTCAACGTCTCTCGGCTTCAGTTCATATGGAACCCAATTTCCTTGTTTTTGAATCATTTCCAACGATTTTAAACGATGTGAAATTGCTTGTTGAGTCACTTCTAATGTAAGTGCAAGTTCTTCTTGCGTTTGGCACTAATCTTCCTCCAATAATGCTTCCAATTCCGTGTCTTCGTACACTTTCGGCCTTCCACTACGTTCTTTGTCTTCCACGTCAAACTCACCGTTTTTAAACTTTTGAAACCACTCATGACAACTCTCACTTAAAGCAGTCTCACCATATGCTTCTACAAGCAATCGATGTGCCTCAGCTGCAGATTTTTTCAAATTAAAGAAGTACATCAAAAGTTCCCGCAAATGACGCTTATTCGGCACAAAACTTAACATTTTCTCACGAAAAAAATTATGTGATGCTGATACGGAGTCACTAATACTTCAAGGTTATGTTGTTACCAGATGTCCAAACTTACGATATTACGTTTTACATCTGACAATTTCAACATAACCTGGTGGGGCCATCTTTTATCAAACGGCGGAAACTTATTTGTACTCCTAATATATCTCAAAGAATCAGAATCAGAAATAGTAAAATTAATCAAAGTATGCGCTTAAACTATTGACAAAGTTCTACCATCTTAACGGTAGTTTATTCATATCAGCAGCGAAGATGCCTGAAGAACGAATGACGATGAAATCGCGGAAGGCATTTTCCACAGCTTATTGAGAATTGAATATTTTTCCTTGCAAGAAGTGGTCTAATGCTTCAAAAAAGTGATAGTCAATTGATGCAAGGTCTGGTGAATATGGTGGGTGACAGGAGAGAGTTTCCAAGTCCAGCTGCTGTAATTTGAGCAACGTTGTTTGTGTGCCATGTAGTCGACCGTTGTCTTGCAAGAGGATTGGCCTGTCTCTATTGACCAATCTCGGCTGCTTAATCGCAAGCATCCTCCTCATTTCATCCAGTTGGTTACAGTAAATATCTGTTGTAATCGATTGACCAGGTTTCATGAAGCTGTAGTGGACAATATCAGCGCTGGATCACCAAACAGACGCCATTAGCTTTCTTTTGTGAATATTCGGTTTCGGATTGTGTTTCGGCACTTCACTTATATCCAACCATTGTGCCGAACGCTTGCGATTGTCGAAAAGAATCCATTTTTCATCACACGTAATAATACGATGTAAAAATGGTTCGTCTTTATGTCGTGATAATAAAGAAAGGCAAGCTTCGAGACGATTTCTCTTCTGACGCTCGTTTAATTGATGCGGAACCCATCCAGCTTCTTTACCTTGCCAGTTTGTTTCAAGTGATCCAATATTGTTGGAATAGTAACGTTAAACCTTGCTGCTAATTCATGCGTGGTTTGAGATGTATCCGCTTCCACTACAGATTTCAGCTCATCATTATCCACCTTGGTCTTAGGTCGCCCATGTGGCTCATTTTCAAGATTAAAATCGCCAGAACGAAACTTCTCAAACCATCGACGTACTGTGCATTCATTCGCCACATTTTCACCAAACACTTCGTTGATATTTCGAGTTGTCTATGCTGCATTAGTTCCACGACGGAACTCATATTCGAAAATAACTCGAATTTTTAGCTTATCCATGATTACACAAAAATTGCTGTAACAAAGAAAGTTCGAAAGATAATCACAAATCAAAATATGCGTTTGAAAGAATGATGTACCTTCACAAAAAAAAACCAAGAACTGTAAAGGTGAAATCGGTCAGAGATATCGACTGTCGAACTTGGTACTTAAAGAAATCGGACATTTCATATTTAATGACTTAATAATATATATATATATATAATATATATTATAATTATTAATATATTAGCAAGAATATATCGGATCAAGAATAAAGAATTAAATAAATTAACCTTGAAATATTATCAGAGTGTATTACCAGGTCTGTAAATACGAAACCGGAATTTGCCCATAGATGGCCCTAGCTGTCAATGTAGTTACCGTCAAACCGCGTAATTGGCGCCATTTCCATTTATTGACATCTGATTAAGATTTTCAACTCACAACAATACAAGTTTCATACAACAGCATAGTTTGTAATAGCGTTGAACATGTCGAGTTTTGTGCCTGGAAGCTACGATTTGCGGACAGCATTGATTTTCTGTTACCATTTGAAGAAAACTGCTGCAGAATCGAATGCTTATCGAAGCTTACGGTGAGCATGCTCTTGGTAAATCAAAGTGCTTTGAGTAGTTTAAAAAATTCAAACGTCGCGATTTTGATGTGAAAAACGAAGAACGTGGAACCGAAAAAGTTTGAAGACAGCGAATTGCAAGCATTGTTGGATGAGGATAACGCTCAAACACAACAACAACTCGCGGATCAATTAAATGTGACACGAGAAGTCGTCTCCATACGTTTGAAAGCCATGGGAAAGATCCAAAAGATGGGAAAATGGGTTCCACATGAACTGAATGAAAGACAGCAGGAAAACTGAAAAACTACTTGCGAAATGCTGCTCGCCAGGTACAAAAGAAAGTCATTTCTCCATCGAATTGTGACTGGCGATGAAAAGTGGATATATTTTGAGAATCCTAAGCGTAAAAGATCATAGGTAACTCCAGGCGAACCATCGACATCGACTGCAAGGCCAAATCGCTATGGACGGAAGACAATGCTTTGTGTTTGGTGGGATCAGAAGGGTGTGATCTATTATGAGCTGCTAAAACCTGGCGAAACCGTTCATACTGAACGCTACCGACAACAAATGATCGATTTTAATCAAGCTTTGCATGAAAAACGACCAGAATATCAAAAAAGGCAACACAAAGTGATTTTGCTTCATGATAATGCACCATCACACACAGTAAAACTGGTCAAGGAAACGATTGAGGCGTTTAGTTGGGAAATGTTTTCGCATGTGGCTTACTCACCAGACTTGGCTCCGTCCGATTACTACTTATTTGCATCGATGGGACACGCACTTGCTGAGCAGCGTTTCACTTCTTATGAAAGTGTACGAAAATGGCTCGATGACTGGTTTGCCTCAAAAGAGCAACAGTTTTTTTGGCGTGACATCCACAAATTGTCAGACAGGTGGGAAAAATGTATAGCTAGCGATGGGCAATACTTCGAATAAAATATTTTTTATCATTTTCATACAATAAACGTGTATTTTCTATACAGAAATTCCGGTTTCATATTTATATACCTGGTATATCATGCGTATTGCAAATTTATTGACTGAACTGCTAGCGAAATGCTTTGTTCGTTTTCAGTAGACGCGGTAGGACTCATCTGAAGAAACATGTATGGACTAATCCTGGAAAATCTAGCCGAATACATAAGGCAGGTTTACGGGGAAGACAGGTGGGAGGAGATCCGTAGGCAGGCGTCAGTGAATCAACCGAGTTTCAGCGTTCACCAAGTCTATCCAGAGAACTTGATACCGAGGCTGGCAAAGAAAGCGATCCAGGTATAGCATTGAAACCATGATTTGTCTTCGTCGTTCTCTCCATCAAAATATATGATCACGTCTCACTTTAAATAGCACGCACAAATGACGCATTTAGCTGAAAATATCTTAAAGCGCCTTAAAGTACCTTCAGGCAGTTTTTCTCACAGGGACATTCGTTAAAGTATAAATACTCTCGTTTCACCAGGTGCTTGGCGTGACGGAGAAAGAGTTCTTCGACCAGATGGGCGTGCATTTTGTAGGATTTGTCGGTCAATATGGCTACGATCGCGTACTTTCGGTACTTGGACGTCACGTGAGAGATTTCCTCAACGGCCTGGACAATCTTCATGAGTACTTGAAGTTCTCCTATCCGCGAATGCGAGCACCTTCGTTCATCTGTGAAAACGAGACACGACAGGGTGAGATTTTTTTCGCTCTATTTCTTCTTCGCAGCAGTCAGAATCAGCAGTTATTCGAATAAATCTGTACATTATGTCTGTGTATTATTTTCCGATAATGTTATACTCGTTATCGCGAGTCTAAGCGTTGGGTTTCTCGGCTTGCGCAGGTTTAACTCTTCATTACCGAAGCAAACGCCGTGGCTTCGTCTACTATACGATGGGTCAGATAAGGGAGGTGGCGCGGCATTTTTATCACAAAGAGCTGCAGATCGAATTGGTGCGCGAGGAAGTGCTGTTCGACACCGTGCACGTAACATTTCAGCTCACCTTCGACAATCGGGCCTTCACGCTTGCCTCGCTCGCGATGACTCGTGAGGAGAAGCATCTACCGATCGGCGCGTGCGTCCTCTTCGAGATATTTCCCTTCTGCATTGTCTTTGGGTACGTGACCGTGATCAATCGAGATCGTTTAGCATTTTTAGTAAAGTGTGCGCTCATTTTATAAGAAAATTTATATGATCAACAAGTCTCTGAATTTTAGTTCGGACATGGTGGTCAGAAGCATCGGCAATTCATTAATGGTCATACTGCCAGATCTTGTCGGCAAGAAGATTACATACTTCTTCGATTTAGTTAGGCCTCTGATCGCGTTCAAGTTTCAATCGGTCAGTACGATAAACGTCTCAATCCCCTTTCAACTGAAAAATTCATCCAAGTCGGCATTTTGTTTTGTAATGAGAATATCTCGTGTAGTATTAACGGTTGATTTTCTGCAATTTAGATACTGAATCGGACGAACAATATTTTCGAGTTAGTTACGGTCGAGCCAGTGCTTACAGATCGATTGAATGACCGGCATAGAAACGAAATTCTCTTAAGCGACGAGCTTGAAACTGTTGAAGACAAGACATTGAGACTGAAAGGTACATTTATTCTTACTATTAGTTCCTTTACTAGTTTTTATCAGTATGTTCGGTTAGATTAACGAGATAATATATCGTTACTTGTTATGTATATAACGTCACTTATTTTAACCCATTAACGCCCAAGCGGACGTAAACGGACATTTGAGTACCCTAACCAAAACTAAATTTTGCCAGGGAAACTTGCTCCCTAGAAATAAAAACATCCGTTCTTTCGATTCCCGCCGTTATTTTTCACCCACAACCCCCGGAAACCTCTTTAAAAAGGGTGTAAAGAGGGTAAATTTGGGAAAAAGTGTCCGTGGCACTTTAATAAACGAATGAACGACGAGAAAAAAATGCTTTAAAATTAAAAGTTTACCTTGATTAAAAGTTTAACATTACCTTGGTATTTTCTTAGGACTCTAGCGTGTATTCGATGGTATTTTTAAATTTCAACGCCTTGTAAGGATAGTAGATAGAGGAGTGGGATTGAACTGCTAAAATTTCTGAAAATCAGGTTTTGAAACATCAAAACTTTTTCTTGAACAGTCCTTACAATATCTTCCATGTGTTTTATGATAATTATGATAATTTTTCACGAAAGATGGCACGAAAAAGAAAAAAATATTTCTCTAATTTCCAAAAAAACATAATGTACGAAAAATATATACTTGACAGGAATATCGATATTTCACTCTCTCTAACAATATTATTGCAACCTTCTGCAACCCTTGCTAAGGTTGCATGTGATGAATTATTATAAAACACATGGAAGACATTGTGAGGACTGCTCAAGAAAAAGTTTCGATGTTTCAAGACCCGATTTTAGCAGTTCAATCCCATTCCTCTATCTACTATCTGTACAAGGGGTTGGAATTTAAAAATACCATCGAGTACACACCAGTGTCCTGAAAAAGTATATGTACCATCAAGATAATGTATTTTTAATTTTAAAGCATTTTTTTCTCGTCGTTTGTTCGTTTATTAAAATGCCACAGATACTTTTTCCCAAAATTTACCCCTTTTTAAGTTAGTTTCCGAGAGATGTGAGTAAAAAATAACGGCGGGAATCGAAAGAGCGGACATTTTTACCCCTAGGGAGCAAGTTTCTCTGGCACAATTTAGTTTTGGATAGGCAGGATACTCAAATGTCCGCTTGGGCGTTAATGGGTTAATGACACTTTTCAGGTCAAATGATATACATGGACAACTGGAAAATGATGATGTATCTTGGTACACCCGTCATGCCCGATCTAAACGCTTTGATAGCGACAGGCTTATACATAAACGATCTATCGATGCACGATTTTAGTCGGTAAGAAATTTTTCAGACGTTCTACAAAACAATGTCTGGATGTCAAATTCATTTTCTCAAAAACAGGTTTGAACTATGGGAAAATGAATTTTCATACAGTTGTACAATAAATTTTACATTATTATTATTATTAAATTAAAGCACAAATAATAGATTACAATTATTATATTATTATATAGATTAATTATAATAAATTATTATTATTAAATAGCACAATAATAGAAGGTTGAATTAGTTCTACCCCTTAGCAATAGATAGCTTTAGTAACAAGTTAATGGTTAGTACGAATGTTGAAATCTGGCAACATTGAAAGATTTGACATTTCTCTATGATATATGACAGTTTGCGCGCTATTGTTACTGATAGTTCCATGGTTTATACGCATCTAAAATGGATCGTACAAAATTGCATTTTCGACATTCATTACTTTTTTTGTTTAATTTGAAAAAATTGGCAATTGAAGCTCATGAAATGCTTGTTACAACTTATGCTGATCAAGCTCCATCGTATTCCAACTGCAAATTTTAGTTTCAACGATTCAAAAGTACTAGTCAACTAAAAAAATTCGAAGATTCTGAATTGCAAGCATTATTGAATGAAAACATCGCTCAAACAGAAAAGCAATTAGCTGAACAAATTAATGTCGATAAATCAACAATTTCTAAATGCCTACATGCTATGGGAAAAATTAAAAAAAGAGGCAAATAGGTTCTATTAAATTGAGTGAAAGTACCGTTGCAAATCGTTTGAATAGTGCTATGTCTTTGCTTGCCAGACAGAAAAAGAGTTTTTTGTGACGAATTGTAACTGGAGATGAAAAGTGGATTTATTTTGATAATCCAAAGCAAAAAAAATCATGGGTTGATCCAGAACAACTATCAACATCGACACCAACAGAACATTTACGGTCACAAAGCAATGCTCTGTATTTGGATATGGAAGGTGTGGTGTACTATGAGCTTCTAAAACCGAATGAAACAGTCACGGGAGAGCGATACCAGCAACAATTGAACAAATTAAATGATGAATTAATGCAAAAAAGGTCAGCGATAACCAGCAACAGACACAAAGTGATTCTTTTACACGATAATGCTCGTCCACATATTGCTTCAATCGTTAAACAAACATTGCTAGAGCTCGAATGGGAAATCCTTCCGCATCCAGCGTACTCTTCAGACCTAGCACTATCTGATTACCATTTATTCCGATCGATGCAACACGCTTTGGCAGATACACACTTCAATAATTACGAGGATGTGCAAAAATGGGTATCTGATTGAATTGCTTCGAAAGACAGATCGTTTTATCATCGCGGAATCGCTATGTTGCCAGAAAGATAGGAAAAAGTCACAGCTAACGACGGAAAATATTGATTGATGTAAATTTAAGCATTTCTTTAAAATAAAGATAAAGAAATTGACAAAATAAGACCAGAATTAATTCAACCTCCTGATAGAAGAGAAATTACATACACATACACAAGGATTTAAATACCGAGGAGAATGTAGCTAGCGTACTTACTTTAGTGTTCCCCTTCCTGCAACAATTGAATGTAATTAAAATTTTTAGATAAGAAAGATTTTATCTTGAAAGTTCATAATCGACCTAACATTTGTTAACAAGAAAATAATATTGAGGACTTGAATAAGTTCTCGCTGTTTCCCGACAGATGGTGTTATCTTAGCCTTTTTGCATTGGGCGATACTACAGCCAACTTCATCGTAAAGTTCCACCATTAGGCTCGAAATGACAGTATATGTTATTCCGCCGAAGCGTGAACAACATATTTTTTCATAGCGTTAAACATGTCGAATTTCGTGCTAAAAAAAGAGTATTTGCGGGGAATTTTACTGCATTACTTTTTTCAAAAAAAATCTGCAGCTGAAGCACATAAAATTCTTGTGGAGACTTACGGCGACCATGCTCTGCCGGGAACAACATGCAGAGATTGGTTTAGACGCTTTAAAAATAATGATTTTGATGTTGAAGATAAAGAACGCTCTGGCGCACCGAAAATGTTTGAAGACGAAGGATTGGAAGCATTACTCGATGAAGACCCATGTCGGACGCAAAATGAACTTGCAGAATCATTAGGAGTTGATCACACAACAGTTGCCAAACGTTTAAAAGCATTAGGAATGATTCAAAAGCAAGGAAATTGAGTGCCGTACGAATTGAAGCCGAGAGACGTCGAACAGCGTTTTTTCACGTGTGAACAGCTGCTCCAACGGCAGAAAAGGAAAGGTTTTTTACATCGTATCGTGACTGGCGATGAAAAGTGGATACACTACGATAACCCGAAGCGTAGAAAATTGTGGGGTAAGCCCGGCCATGCATCAACATCGACGGCAAAACCGAATATCCATGGTTCCAAGTTCATGCTCTATATTTGGTGGGATCAGCTGGGTGTGGTATATTATGAGCTCCTGAAACCCAACGAAACCATCACGGGAGATCGCTATCGACTATAATTAGTGCGTTTGAGCCGAACATTGAAGGAAAAACGGCCGCAATACGAGGAGAGACACGACAAAGTAATTTTGCAGCATGACAACGCTTGGCCACATGTTGCAAAACCGGTCAAAATCTACTTGGAAACGCTCAAATTGGAAATCCTACCCCACCCGCCGTATTTACCGGACATTGCTCCTTCCGATTACCACTTGTTCCGATCGATGACTCGTGGCCTGGCTGAGCAGCACTTCCATTCTTATGAAAATGCCAAAAAATGGGTCGATTCGTGGATAACCTCAAAAGATGAGTCGTTCTCTCGACATGGTATTCATATGCTGCTAAAAAGATGGGAGAAAGTAGTGGCTAGCGATGGACAATACTTTCAATGACATGTTCTTTACTAAGTTTTTTAAATAAAGCATTCATTTTCATGAAAAAACAGCGAGAACTTATTCAAGTCCCCAATATATTTTCTTTAAATCTTTAATAAAATACTTCTGTCAAAATAATATAATAATAATAATAATAATATAATGAGTTATATTTTTCATATAACGTATATTTTACTATCAGGGATCTTATGCTCGCTGGGACTCAACAGTCCGTGGAGCTAAAACTGGCGTTGGATCAAGAACAACTGAAAAGTAAAAAGCTGGAAGAGTCAATGAGAAAATTGGATGACGAAATGAAACGTACGGACGAGCTATTGTACCAAATGATTCCCAAACAAGTTGCCGATCGTTTGAGGAACGGTGAAAGTCCGATAGATACTTGTGAGGTGTGTACTTTGGAGGTATCGTCGTAATTGTTCGGACAAATACGCGCAACTTCTACCATCTTCCATCTTACTTCCAATAGTTTTTAATGTTGTAATATTATAATTGAAAATCTCCGTTATGATAACTCGGCAACGAATAAAAACGAAACTAATGAAAGATCTGCAGTTAGAATACTCATCTATATAAACATGCAATTGAGATACAGAAAGAGTCGCGATTCATTGATAAAAGCGTAAAAACATTGTCGCGTTTATCTTCTTGCAGATGTTCGATAGCGTGTCCATTCTGTTCTCGGATGTGGTGACGTTCACCGAGATTTGTAGCAGAATCTCGCCAATGGAAGTTGTATCCATGCTAAACGCCATGTACTCGTTATTTGACACTTTGACCGAGAGGAACCGAGTGTACAAGGTATATTGGGGAGTTTTTGCAATACTGTCACTCAGATACATAAATCGTGAATGCTACACTGAGAAAAAATTGTATTAAAATTAAACAAATCTTTGTTCGACTACGACTGTGAATAAATTTATTCAAATTAAGCGACTGATTTCTAAAATGAAATACATTCTCTGAATGTAAACTTTTTTCTTGAATTTTAGAAAATAATTGCTTAATTTAAATAAATGTATTCACAGTCGTATTTGAACAAAGATTTGTTTAATTTTAATACAATTTTTCTCAGTGTATTTTCTCAGTGATCACGTACATTGCGACGTTATTTCTGAGCGAATAACGTTCACGATTTACGTTTACCTGAGTTACGTACCTGAGAGACAATATTGCAAAAACTATTCTTTAGTTGTAGGTATCAGGAAAACACGTTAATTGTGATTTCTCGGTAAGCGCTGCGTACAATGTCGTAACTTGCTCGGGATGTTGGTTTCGTTTTGAAAACTTGCGCTTAACAAGCTTAAAAAACGGATATTGAAGTGTAATTTTGCGACAAAACGATGAGGGGACGATGATTCCGTGACGAATTACGAGTTGTTTTCTTGATTCAAGGTCGAGACCATCGGCGACGCTTACATGGTAGTTTCCGGCGCGCCAGTCAAAGAAAACGACCATGCAGATCGCGTGTGCGACATGGCGCTCGATATGGTCGAAGCGATAACTGATCTCAAGGACCGCTCAACGGGTATGCCGTGGGATATTTGTAGATTATTGTGTTTGTGTGTGGGAATCCACACGACCGAAATTTACTCGAAAACAAACGAGCGCCAAATTAAAAAGATATCCATTTTCTCAGGTAATCACCTACAGATACGCGTTGGTATTCATAGCGGCGCGGTCGTGGCCGGCATCGTCGGTCTGAAAATGCCACGGTATTGTCTCTTTGGCGATTCCGTCAACACAGCATCTCGTATGGAAGCGACCAGTCAGGCCATGCAGATACACATATCTCAATCCACACAAGAACTATTGTCGCCCACGTACAAGGTCAAGGAGCGCGGGGAGATCGAAGTGAAGGGAAAAGGTGAGACTCGGGATTCTGACGCAAAACAGCGTTCTCGAAACGTGGAGTAATTTGTTATTATAGTACTTTACTGACGATATCGCTGGCAATGTTAATATTCACATGTCCAGCATTTTATCAGAGAATGTTGGGATTCTTCAGGCACAATGAAGACCTACTGGCTAGAAAAGCGAGAGCGTCGTTCTGTCACGACTAAGGGGATCACCATACAGGAGCCACATCAGTGGCACACTAAGAACTTCGAGAAAAGAGTTTCCTCGGTGAGCGCGATAGGTCTGATAAGCCCGGGCATGTTCGAAAAACCGATTTCTGGCGACATCTTGTCGAGACGCTCATCGAAGATATCATCCCCGACGCCACCTGGACCCTCGGGAATTTTTCCTGAGGAGAGAAGAATATATTCTCCCATCACCTTTCAGGATGTCGCACGACGATCTGTCGCGAACTCACCAACGAAAAATGTAGAAGTCAAAGGTAAAATTACTCTTCTATTTCTCTTCCCTGTTCTTTTTTTCCTTTTTCTGCAACTTATCTGTCTGACTAAATATAGTCTCGCGTTTTATTAAAAGAAATCTTTCTCTCTCTCTCAAACAATTTTGAATAATATGTAGAATTACTTTAATCTCATTTAACGCCGTTCTTATTATCTGTCGCTCAGCCGTCTAAAATCTATGATTTAATGAAAACACCGAATTACAGAGTGCCGATCGAATTCCATGGGCGCGGTGGGTGTAAGAAACGCGTCGGATATGTTCATTTCACTTTTGAGTGACACAGAAGAACACTTCCGGCAGCACAGAAACAGTTTGTCCGCGCGTTCGGACAATCAGTCCGTCGCAGTACATATAAAACCTGAAGTGAGGATTAATGCCACCTCATCCTCATCCTCGTCTACGTTCTCAGAGCGTTCCGACGACGAGACAAATCCGTCCCTGGATTTACAAGTGCAGAAGGAAAACGTCAGCAATACTAACGAATGCGCTGCGTTCAACAGCAATCTCAGTAACTCGCAGCTACTGATGCAGCAGGACCAATGCTGTCCTGGTTTTACTATGTCGAAGGGCAGTAAGATGCGCTACCAAGGAAACGGATGTATTATTTTCTAATGCGGAAGTTTAAGATCGTTTTGAAACGTTCGGATATCGTCGATTATGGCACGCGTGTGTGTACATGAACGCGTATATCAATTTCTACAATTAAATATGTCAATAAATTTTCCTCAACATTGTTTACTTGAGAGATTCGATATAAAGTGTAAAACGGTAAAGATGAAGAAATGTTATATGAAAAGTAGACATAGCTTATCGTACAGTTCTCTCAAATAGTATGAATTTTCCATTTGGTTTTGACAGCTTCTCATAGTTAAACGAATAATATTCCCTAGTTGAGAGGTCCGCACTATATGTCAATTTTTAGAAATTGGTTTGCTAGGATATTTTGTATATACGAAGAAAACCATTATTTACAAATATGCATAATGATCATATTTGTTGTAAATATGTATTTGTGTAAACACATAATATACAATATTCGTTAATATTTAGTTTCCTCACTTTCTATAGATACACACACACACACACATACACATGTCCTATATGTATATTCTCGTTTAATCTTGCAAATTTACATTATCGAAAAAACCACTTATTTGCTCCAATGATAATTTATGCGAAACTGAATTGTTTATGTCGTGAATTTCAAATAAGGGTATCGACTGAGTTGCCGCTTTGCCAATAACAATTATATAAGGATAACCAATTGCACGTGCATATACAAGTCGTTTACCGATTGTGAATTGTGTGCGATCATCCAATATTGTGTCGATATCACGTTTTTGGAGAATCTCGAACAGTTGCTCAATGTAGGCAGATATATATTCTTCTTTACTTCCAGTCTATGGATCAAAATTCAATATATTCAATATATATAACAATATATATTTTCTAACAGATATAAAATTTTAATTATCACATTATCACCTTTGGAGGTATGATGCATGCTGTATATGGTGCTAACTTTGTAGGCCACCTCATCTCATTATTTGTCGATAGTATCTCAACAATTAATGCGAAAATACGACTTACTCCCAGACCATAACAACCCATTATCATAGGTTTTAATTTATTATTCTCTATGTACATTGCATTTAACGGTTGCGAATATTTTGTATTTAATAAAAACGTATGTCCTATCTGCAATCATTATTTTCACATATTTGAATTTACAAATTTTTTTACTGTATTACTGCATAGTATATAATTCTTAATTGAAAAGTATATCTATAGTGATTTATAAAAAAATATTTAACTGTAAAATCGTAATATTCTGGAATTCTGTTGGTTACTTTTTATTTAAAGTAAATTGTTCTAGAAGAAAATCAAATATATAATTTCTATCTGAAATTTACCTCGACGGAATTATGTCGCTGTAATTCACCTTTACACTCTGGACAAGTTGTTATTTTGGAAATTATTTCATTAATAGTATAATTGCATGAAGAGCACCAAAGTATAACATCTTCACCAATATCAGAGATATAATGGTATTCATGTGACGATAAACCCCCAATTGTTCCAACATCGCCAACCGCTATATTGGATGTAGATTAAATGAACTAGATTTTTAATAGCTGTTAAGAAAAAGTATATGAAATTCTTTTAATTTAATTTTGATTACAAAAATTTGTAAATTTTTTTAAACAATATAGACCTTTTAACATAAAATATTAATAACAAATATATTAATAACATAAATATTAACATAAAATAATTACCCTTCATATGATCTATACCAATCTGTTTAAAAATATTACTATAAGATTCGCAAACCAGATTGTATGTATCTTGTGCCTTATTCAAAGTAGTGTCAAATGTATATAAGTCCTTCATGATAAATTCTCTGCTACGTATAAAACCAAGCCGTGGTTTCATTTCATCTCGCCACTTGCTTGAAATTTGATACAATCTCAAAGGTAATGATTTTTCAGGCAAATATGTTGCTGATACCAAGTCACAGATTGCTTCTTCATATGTCTATAACATAAAACATTAAAAAATATATATTTATGTTAATATAAATAGATTATGTATTATATTTAAATCTGTCTAGATCAAAGCTGCTTATAAAGTAAATAAATAAAGGTTTATCCATGTTTATTAATTGAAATTAATTATATTATATTAAAATAATTTTATCGTGAGATGTTTCTTATTAATTAAAATAATTTGCTACTAACTTCAATATGTTTCTTTTTATCTGGTAAAAAATTCCTTAAACTTTTCCCTTTTACATTCATCAGTAATTTGATTTAAAATAAGACATAATACTAACTTCAATGTTTTTTTATCTGATAAAAAATTCTTTAAATATTTTCCTTTTTACACTCATCGGTAATTTCATTCAAAATAAGATGTAATAAAAATATAGTTATATCCTTCTAATCTAGTAATAATTTATTCATTATATGTAACTTATTTTATCTTGGAAAAGTTCTCCCAACATTTATCTTTACTTCTATAATAACTGTAATTATACAATATATAAGGATTATATTTCTCTCAATTATGGATCATGTATTATTATAGTAATAGAAACATATTTTTTTTAAAGAATTTTTATTTGAAACAGCAATAATCTTGACACAATATATTATATGTACCATATTTCTTACTTACTGGGCTTAATATATATTCTTTGTCATGTCTATCAGTAACAGTAAATAGTTCAGTTTTATTAGAGTTATATCTATTAGATTTCTTCCACAGTTTAGCAGAAGTTAATGCTGGTAGCATAATTTTCTCTGCACCCAAATCTGTCATTTCTTTATCAATGATTTTGATTAACTTATTTAAAACTCGCATTCCCAATGGTAATATAGAATACATGCCAGTACTAACTGATTTAATAATTCCATAATTAATCATTAACTGAAATTGTATGAATAAATATTTAAAGATAATTAAAAATATAATCAAGTTTTACAAAATAAAATCTGGTTTCACTGACAGTTTGTCACCATTAAATTTAATTTTTAAGAAATATCTGATTGATAATGCTCCCAAATCAAATTATATACCTTGTAACTTTTAGATAAAATTTCTGTTTTATCTTTATTAGCAAATATTCCGCTTGGTAAAGGTTGAAATATCTTGGATGTTCTGGCTAAATTAATAACTATTTTATTTGTCATTTTTGAAAAATTTATGAAATCTTTAAGCAACGATACCGCTCAAAAATACATAAACATATATTGACATATACAACGCAGCACTCAAGATACTCACTCAACTCAAGAGGTTATTCCTATAATAAAAATTAACAAGAGCTATAACTCAAATTTCGATTTCATCTTGGAGACCTCATGCGGTAGAGAATAAAATCAGAAATAGATTCAAATTTATCATATTGTCAACAATAGAAAACTTCTTGTATGACATGAAAAATACTATACAAAAGGAAATTTAGTTCGTATTTCAATTTTTTCCTATATGTGACATGTATAATATGAAAAATACTATACAAAGAGAGATTTGGTTCGTATTCCAACTATTTACCATGTGGTGTATGTTATTGATAATTGTAATTGAACAAGCAGGGAAAGATGGCGCTACGCACTTCCGTTTTATGGCGATAACTACTTTTTGGTTAGGACATCTAGGAAAAGAATAAGAGAAGAAGAATTACCACTTAAGTCAGCGGCACACGGTGCTTGTTTTCGTGCTGGATTGCTTGCTGGACGAAAATACTGCGTTCTGATTGGTGCATTTCCATCCATCTTCGGAAATGTACCAATCACAACGCAATATTTTCATCCAGCAAGCAATCCAGCACGAAAACAAGCACCGTGTGCCGCTGGCTTTATTTATTATATGCGTCACTTATAAGCCCAGTGGTGCGATTCTTTAACTCGTTATTGGAATTAAGGGTCTATAGGAGCCTATTAGAGACCTCTTGCGGAGACCCGCGAACTAGGCAAAATTATATTGCAAATTATGAACAAAATACGAAGAGAATCACCTTATATGTATGATATTTGTAATCAGGAGAAACGTCCGCATGTTCGTACAGAGCGCTTTTTTGGAAAAAAGGTCTGAATAAAAATCGAATAAAAATTTTGAATGACAGTGCATCCCGCGGTACAGAGCGAGCCTATATTTCCATTTATTACAAATTTTCAAGAACCTAAATGCAAAATCGGGCTCTGTATCGACATAGATACTAATATAAGGAAGATGCCTATGTAAGTCTGATAAGCAACTATGATGCTGCGTGGCAAAATATGCTATACGGAAAAATACACGGAAAGTGTAGCCTAGCTGCACTATGGTGCAGTCTATATGACCTAACCTTCCTGCCTTGCGTCGCGTGAGCAATGCATTAGTATTAGGGTATATATGAGCAGTGCATAAGTATTACCGTGTGTATGTACATGAATACCTTCCAGCTTCCACTGTAAAACATAAGATATTTTGTTACGTTGACGATATATGTAACCACCAAATTGATATGGAATATTCCTTGAACTATTATCGAGGTCCCTACAGAGCCAGATTTTGCAATCCAGCCGTCCATAATTTATGAAAAATAAATGAAGCGTCCGCCGTACCAAATACCGCTGCGAGTCACATGAAATATCATTTTACGAGATGCAATATTTCGTCTCTTTGACGATACGTATTATTATCAAATTGTTGCAGCATCTTCATCGTACTATTTCCGAGATTGGTACAAAGCCAGATTTTGCAATCCGGTCGTCAAAAATTTATAATATATAAATAAACCATCCGTCGTACCAGGCGTTAGAGCGAATCAGTCGAGAAATTATTGCAGGAGATGCAAAATTTCACCTCGTTGACGATATATTTAACCGCCAAATAATTATAGCATCTTCTTTGAACTAACCTCGAGAAACCTACAGAGCCAGATATTGCAGCCAGGCCGTGAAAAATGTATCATAAATAAATAAAGCGTATGAAGCGTCGCAGCGGATCACGTACAATACCATTTTACAAGAAGAGAGCCGCCTTGTTGGTGATATATGTAACCGCCAAATTTATATAGAATATATAAATGAAATATTATAGACCTTGAACTATTATAGAAGTCCCTACAGAGCCAGATTTTGCAATCCAGCCGTCGAAAATTTATAATATTTTAATAAAGCGAGCGTCGTACGAAACATCGCAGCGAGTCCCGCGAAATACTGTGTTACAAGAAAATATATTTTGCATCGTTGCACTCATATATTACCACCAAATTGTTACAACATATTTCTCGATCTATTTCCGAGGTCTCTACAAAGCCAGATTTCGCAATCAGGCCGCCTAATTTTTATCATAAATAAATAAAGATGCACCAAACGTCAAGGCGGATCACGCAAATACAATTTCACAAGAAGAGATATACCTCTTCGTTGACGATATATGTAACCGCCAAATTGATATGGAATATTCCATGAAATATTATCGAGGTCCCTACAGGGCCAGATTTTGCAATCTGGCTGTCCAAAGTTTATGAAAAATAAATGAGTCCGCCGTACCAAGCATCGCAGCGAATCACTCCAAAAATTATTTTACAAGATGCAAAATTTCGCCTCGTTGACGATACGTATAATTGCTAAACTGTTACATCATCTTCCTTGAACTATACCTGAGGATCTTACACAGCCAGATTTTACAATCCGACCGTCCAAAATTTATAATATATATATATAAAGCATCAGCCGTACCAGGAGTTGCAGCGAGTCAGGTGGAATACCATTTTACAAGAAGCAATATTTTGCCTTATTGACGTAATATATGACCATGAACTTGTTATAGCATCTTCCTACAACTATTTCCGAGATCTCTACAGAGTTAGATTTTACAAATAGGCTATCAACAATTTATTATACATAAATAAAGCGTCAGCTGTACCAAATCGCAGCGAGTCAGGCGGAATACAATTTTACAAGAACGGATATATTGCTTCGTTGACAATATATATAATCGCCAAATTATTGTGGTATCTTTCTTGAACTATCCCCGAGAACCCTACAGAGCCAGATTTTGCAATCCGGCCATCAAAAATTTATCATACATTAATAAAGCGTCCGCTGTACCAAGCATTGCTGCGAGTCACTCGAAATATCATTTTACGAGATGCAATATTTCGTCTCTTTGACGATACATATTATTACCAAATTGTTGCAGCATCTTCTTCATACTATTCCCGAGATCGGTACAAAGCCGGATTTTGCAATCCGGTCGTCAAAAATTTATAATATATAAATAAAGCGTCGTACCCGTCGTACCAGGCGTTGGAGCGAATCAGTTGAAAAGTCATTGTAGGAGATGCAAAATTTCACTTCCTTGACGATATGTTTCGCCGCCAAATTGTTATAGCATCTTTTTTTAACTATTCCCAAGAAACCTACAGAACCAGATTTTGTAGTGAGGCTGTGAGAAATGTATCATAAATAAATAAAGATTTATGAAGCGTCGGGGCTGATCACGTACAATACCATTTTACAAAATGAGATGTGTTACTTCACTGATGTAATATATCACCATCATATTGTTATAGCATATATCTAAAACTATTCTCAAGATCCTCACAAAGCTAGATTTTGCAATCGGACTGTCTAACTTTTATTATAAATAAATAAAGATGCATCAAACGTCAAAGTGGATCACGCGAATACAATTTCACAAGAAGAGATATTCCGCTTTGTTGGCGTAATATATATATAACCGCCGAATTGATATGGAATATTCCTTGAACTATTATCGAGGTCCCTACAGAGCCAGATTTTGCATTCCGGCCGTCAGAAATTTATCATATATTAATAAAGCGTGTGTCGTACGAAACATCGCAGTGAGTCCCACGAAATACCATGTTACAAGAAAAAATATTTTGCCTCGTTGCTGTCATATAACAGCACCAAATTGTTATAACCTATTCTTCGATCTATCCCCGAGGTCTCTACAAAGCCAGATTTCGCAATCAGACCGTCTAACATTTATCGTATATAAAAGACTGCACCGGGCATTGCAGCATGTCACGTACAATACAAGTTTGGAACATGAGAAATATTGCCTCGTTAACGTAATATATCACCGTCAAATTGTTCGGCCGTATTCCTTGTATTATATCTAACGTCGCTATAAAGCAGGATTTTGATTATTAACACATATGTATATTATAAACGACTTGTACGGGACAACAACAGGTAACTGTTAACTGTTAACCTACAAGTAACTGTAGGAACCATTAAAGTTGTTATAATATTAGAAGTTTATTAATGAATTTATTTTTATTTCTTATATTTCAGGACCGATTTTGTAAATATATATGGGGGAGGGGCAGGGTACCAAATTTCAAACATAACAGGTAAAAAATCTCGAAAACTATGAAAGATATTAAAAAAAGCTAAAACACGTGTCCCATAATTTCGAAGGAGAAACAGAATGGCATTATCAGTTTTTTATTTGGAAGGCATTTTCAAGGTAAGTTGAAGATCAACTTAATTTTTTTAAACAGAAAACCCAATTTTTTATTATATTTTCTTTTTCTACCAATTAATTTTAACAACTTTTGTCTGAAACATTTTTTATTTGTCTAATATTTTTTGAAATATTTAATATTTAAGGAAAACTTGGTAACTTTTCCAACATTTAACTTACGATATCTCGCTAACTATTCGTCGAAAGAAAAAATAGTATTAAACTTTTTTATTTTATTTACTATCAAGAATATATTATTATAATAGTGCCCTAACTTTTGTTAACTTATAGACCTTTGGAAATTTCAGAATTATTACATTAACAAAAGTTAGGACATTATTATAGTAATATATCCTTGATTATAGTAATATATTCTTGATAGTAAATAAAGTAAAAAAGTCTAATACTATTTTTTTTGTCGACGAATAGTTAGCGAGATATCGTAAGTTAATGTTGGAAAAGTTACCAAGTTTTCCTTAAATATTAAATATTTCAAAAAATATTAGACAAATAAAAAATGTTTCAGACAAAAGTTGTTAAAATTAATTGGTAGAAAAAGAAAATATAATAAAAAATTGGGTTTTCTATTTAAAAAAATTAAGTTGATCTTCAACTCACCTTGAAAATGCCCTCCAAATAAAAAACTGATAATGCCATTCTGTTTCTCCTTCGAAATAATGGGACACGTGTTTTAGCTTTTTTTAATATCTTTCATAGTTTTCTAGATTTCCTACCTGTTACGTTTGAAATTTAGCATCCTATATATATATTTACAAAATCGGTCCTGAAATATAAGAAATAAAAATAAATTCATTAATAAGCTTCTAATATTACAACAACTTTAATGGTTCCTACAGTTACTTGTAGGAGTTAACAGTTAACAGTTACATGTTGTTATCTTGTACAGTCGCTTATAATATATAATATATGTGTTAATAATCAACACCCTGCTTTATAGTGACGTTAGAAATAATACAAGGAATACGGCCGAACAATTTGACGGTGATATATTACGTTAACGAGGCAATATTTCTCATGTTCCAAAATTGTATTGTACGTGACATGCTGCAATGCCCGGTGCAGTCTTTTATATACGATAAATGTTAGACGGTCTGATTGCGAAATCTGGCTTTGTAGAGACCTCGGGGATAGATCAAAGAATAGGTTATAACAATTTGGTGCTGTTATATGACAGCAACGAGGCAAAATATTTTTTCTTGTAACATGGTATTTCGCGAGACTCGCTGCGATGTTTCGTACGACACACGCTTTATTAATATATGATAAATTTCTGACGGCCGGAATGCAAAATCTGGCTCTGTAGGGACCTCGATAATAGTTCAAGGAATATTCCATATCAACTCGGCGGTTATATATATATTACGCCAACAAAGCGGAATATCTCTTCTTGTGAAATTGTATTCGCGTGATCCACTTTGACGCTTGATGCATCTTTATTTATTTATAATAAAAGTTAGTTAGACAGTCCGATTGCAAAATCTGGCTTTGTGAGGATCTTGGGAATAGTTTTAGATATATGCTATAACAATATGATGATGATATAGTACATCAGTGAAGTAATATATCTCATTTTGTAAAATGGTGTACGTGATCCGCCCCGATGCTTCATAAATCTTTATTTATTTATGATACATTTCTCACAGCCTCACTGCAAAATCTGGTTCTGTAGGTTTCTCGGGAATAGTTAAAAAAAGATGCTATAACAATTTGGCGGTGAAACATATCTCCAAGGAGGTGAAATTTTGCATCTCCTACAATGATTTTTCAACTGATTCGCTCCAACGCCTGGTACGACGGGGACGACGCTTTATTTATATATTATAAATTTTTGACGACCGGATTGCAAAATCCGGCTTTGTACCGATCTCGGGAATAGTATGAAGAAGATGCTGTAACAATTTGGTAATAATACGTATCGTCAAAGAGACGAAATATTGCATCTCGTAAAATGATATTTCGAGTGACTCGCAGCGATGCTTGGTACAGCGGACGCTTTATTAATGTATGATAAATTTTTGATGGCCGGATTGCAAAATCTGGCTCTGTAGGGTTCTCGGGGATAGTTCAAGAAAGATACCATAATAATTTGGCGATTATATATATTGTCAACGAAACAATATATCCGTTCTTGTAAAATTGTATTCCGCCTGACTCGCTGCGATTTGGTACAGCTGACGCTTTATTTATGTATAATAAATTGTTGATAGCCTATTTGTAAAATCTAACTCTGTAGAGATCTCGGAAATAGTTGTAGGAAGATGCTATAACAAGTTCATGGTCATATATTATGTCAATAAGGCAAAATATTGCTTCTTGTAAAATGGTATTCCACCTGGCTCGCTGCAATTCCTGGTACGGCTGATGCTTTATATATATATATTATAAATTTTGGACGGTCGGATTGTAAAATCTGGCTGTGTAAGGTCCTCAGGGATAGTTCAAGGAATATGATGTAACAGTTTAGCAATTATACGTATCATCAACGAGGCGAAATTTTGCATCTTGTAAAATAATTTTTGGAGTGATTCGCAGCGATGCTTGGTACGGCGGACGCTTCTTTTATTTTTCATAAATTTTGGACGGCCGGATTGCAAAATCTGGCTTTGTGAGGATCTCGGGAATAATATAAGGAACATGCTATAATAATTTGGCGGTGATATATAACGTCAGCTAGATAAAATACGTCAATTTGTAAAATGGTATTGCACGTAAGTCGCTGTGACACTTGGCTCACTCACCCAAAAGCCTGAAAAGCATTTTCTCGCCGTGTATCGGCCGACGAAATGCCCGAGTGAGTAAGATAAGGACAGTGCGATCGATTGTTCGTCCTTGTCAATCTGACTTGACCCAACCTTCCTGCTCTTGCGCTCGCGCGCACGATGTTAGTTCGCGATCTCGCCGCACGAGGCCTCCAAAGTCAACGCTGGATTTGTCTCTGGCTCCCTGTAGACCCCACAGATGTCTATACTATACTAGATTGCTAACTTCTCAAAAGAGCTGTGTCCCGCCCATTTTCCGGTTCGGCCATGAAGACCGCCAAGCATGGCGGCGGTGTGTGTTTGTAGTGTGTATGTGAATACCCGATGCATATGTAGTAGTGCGTGGTAGTGCGTATGTGACACCTGATGTGTCTACTACTATTTATATTAGTAAAACTGCAAATCTACAAACGAGATAATGCCGAATAAGTATTGTAAATTTCAAAAATACGAACAAGAAAGAATATCATTTAAAGATGTGTGTATTAATAAGGTGTTGCTAATCTAAGTGTTTGGTAAAGGTTAAAATTAAATTGAATATATACAGTTCAAAATATGTCAAAGTATTTGTATTAATATTTTTTACATACATATAAAGAATAAAATGCAACTTATGTGTTATTAAATAATATTAATTTTGTAAATTTGTGTCTGTTATTTGCAGGATTTCTATCTTTCGTTGTTTTTGTAAGTGAATACATTCTAATATTAATAATATTAATAATATTAACATAATATTAATAATATTAACAATGTTTAATTGCAAGATAACCCTCACATATTACAAACCTCGAACATTTATTATATATAAATGTATTCTACTTACTTAAATAAGTGATATCCTTTTTTATTCGTATTATTGCAATTAACAATGCAACATGTACTTGGCATTATCTCGTTTATATATTTGCAGTTTTACTAATATAAATAGCAGTAGATACGACACATCAGTGTAGACACATCAGGTATCACATACTTACAGTACAGCACTACACACGCATCGGATACTTACGTACGCACTACAAACACACACCGCCGCCATGTTTTGGCGGTCTTCATGGCCGAACCGGAAAATAGGCGGGACATAGCTCTTGTATAGGTCAAAAATCGAAGTTAGCAATCTAGTATAGTATAGACATCTGTGGTAGACCTTTAAACCAGCGGCACACGGTGCTTGTTTTCGTGCTGGATTGCTTTCTGGATGAAAATACTGCGTTCTGATTGGTGCATTTCCATCCATCTTCAGAAATGTACCAATTAGAACGCAGCATTTTCATCCAGCAAGCAATCCAGCATGAAAACAAGTACCGTGTGCAGCTGGCTTTAGGCCCAATTCTACAACTTGCTTTAAGCGGAGTTTAAAGCTAAATCGATGGTTAAGAGCAATAGTATATACGCATATACTATTGCTTTTAACCATCGGTTTAGCTTTAAACTCCGTTTAAAGCAAGTTATGGAACTGGTCCTTAAAGAATCGCAGGGGCGCTACGAGAGCGCTGAAGAGCAGCGAATGCGAGCAAGCGAGAGAGAGTGAGAAAGAGGTGTTTATTGACTTGTTGTCTAGAAAGGTTGCTCTTCAATTATTTTTATAACGTAATATACGTACATTAACCTATTTTTCCCAATGTTGCGTATACGCAACACGAAGTTTATATAATTAATTACTGACGTCAGTAGTTATTTTTTTTCACGAAGTGTTAGACTAATTGTGAAATAAGTTCATTTTGACTGCATTTTGTGAAGTTAAACTTCGTGTTGCGTATACGCAACATTGGGAAGAAATGGTGGGTTAAGTACGCAACATCGGTACATCGTCATCATCAGTGGGATACACATTAGTGATTGATTAGAATATTTTTTGATTAAACATCAGTGATTGATTAAGAAGTATGATTATTAACAAAAATGATTATTAACAAAAACATGCAAGGAAGTATACGAATTTGCGCAGAAAGAACATTCTTGCTATAGAAAGTCTCAAGGACTTCACACCGTCGCGAAAAAAGAAAAAAAGCATCGGTTGTGGTCTATGCATTGCCGGAAAATACAACTTAAGGACTCGGGTATGTTAAATTTTATACTATTCCCTCATCTTATTTGCCTTTAATTCGTACGTTTCATTTGAATGAATAGGTGCACAATTTTGCACCTTGTGATCATCCCGGCCGTCAGTGTGATAATTCATGCCCATGTATACAAGCATAAAACTTCTGCGAGAAGTTTTATCAGTGCAGCAGCGAATGCCAGAACAGATTTCCTGAGTGTAGGTGCAAGGCGCAATGCAATACTAAGCAATGTCCTTGTTATCTAGCTGTCAGAGAATGTGATCCGGATCTTTGCCAAACGTATAGTGCAGATTATTTTCAAATCAATTCTAAATCTTGCAAAAATGTCAGCGTGCAACGTGGTCTTTATAAGTATCAAAAAATTTAATTTATTAGAGTGAAAATCAGTATAATCTCAATGAGTAGAATTTTTGATTTGAAATATACTTTATACAATTTGAAAGATCAGCAGCGAAGAATGAATTCATCTCGGAATATTGCGGCGAAATTATCAGTCAAGACGAAGCTGACAGGAAGGGAAAAGTATATGATAAATATATATGTAGTTTCCTTTTTAATCTTAACAATGGTAAATAGAGATAGATATAATGGTTAATTAAATGTTGAAAAATAATAAAAATTAAAAGATTTTGGTCGGTTTCAGATTTTGTTGTAGACGCGATACGGAAAGGGAATAAAATAAAGTTCGCTAATCACTCGATAAATCCAAATTGTTATGTGAAAGTAATGATGGTGAACGGTGATCATAGAATAAGTATTTTTGCTAAGAGAGCGATTCAACCTGCTGAAGAATTATTTTTTGACTATAGGTATGTCGCTGTAATGTTTTGTTTAATTTATTAATTGCAAACAATTAAAATCATGCGATAATTTTCAGATATAGACCACGGAACAATTAAAATTCGTCGGTATCGAGCGAGAAATGGAGTTTCTCTAATATATGTATATACAGGGTGTTTGATAGCTGATCATGCAGACGAAAGTTGGAGATAGATTGGGTGTAGCCGAGAAGAAAAGTCATGTACCATAATGTCAAATTGCCAATAGTTATCGAGTTATTAATTAAAACATGTGAGCCAACGAGCGCGTAGAGAGCGGAGGGCGACCGCAGTAAGCACGTAGACATTTGATACAGGCGGAGTCAGCGAGTGACGGTAGGCGAGCGCGCGCGGCGAGGGGCAATGTAAGCGACAAGAGGCGAGCGCGCGCGGCGAGGAGCGAGCGAGCGCGAACGACGAGGAGCGAGCGAGCGCAAGCGACAAGAGGCGAGCGAGTGCACGTATAAATGGTGCATCAAGCGAATACATACAGCTGAAATATTAGAAAGGAAATAAGCATTGCCTGATTTGTATGCCTCTCTATTTTTAATTAAATTTTACATTTTCATTTGTCTGCCCAATTTTGCAAAATTGTAGTAATAGAGGTTTTTTGCACATGTAGGTAAAGGAACTTTTTGAAATATGTTCAAGTTTTTTATGGACATCTCGAAACATAAAAATATCAAAGTAAAAATATACGTATACAAGCACAAAACTTCTGCGAGAAGTTTTATCAGCAGGGAATGCTAGAACAGATTTCCTGAGTGTAGGTGCAAGGCGCAATGCAATACAAAGCAGTGTCCTCGTTATCTGGCTGTCAGGGAATGTGATCCGGATCTTTGCCAAACGTATGGTGCAGATCATTTCCAAATCATATTATATTATATTATATATTATATTATGTTATGTTATATTATATTAAATAAAATCACATTTTATTAAATTAAATTTTATTATATAAAATTACGATTATTTATTAAAATTACAGTAACCTGTATTACTGGCTATTAGATTATAAACGTCTTAAAATTATCTTAAATAAGACGTCGTTTAGACGTCTTAAATTAATGTCTAAAAGACGTCTTAAAATAATGTCTAAAAGGCGTCTTAAAATAATATCTAAAAGACGTCTTAAAGATGTCATAAAAGCGTCATTCTGACAACTTTTTAAGATGTCTAAAAAATTTTAAGGCGTCTTTTAGACGTCATATTGTTGTGTAGACATGGTTTATTCTGTAATTAAAGTTTATAATTATAGTTGATATTATGTTCTAAAGTTAGGGAGAACATAACTTATGTATTTTAACTTATATCTTATGAAGAATTTTCTAATTTCAGTTTCATATATTATTATTAAGATAATCAAATATCTTGTCATTTATTACTTACCCTTCCTTTTTATATCTTCTATTATAATAATAATAAAAGCAGTCAATTCTATATACTCACTCTTTCTGTTATTATAGTTCTCCTCACTATATAGGGTGTCCGGAATGTGATCATTAATATTTTGTGTACTGGTAGAACTCGTTAAAACAATTAAAAAAGTCCTGCGCCATTTTACAATTTTTTTAATATTTATTTCGTAATTAATTAAAATGTGTAAACGAATGAGCGCACGAGAAAGCGACAGGACAGGCTCTATGTATAAGAAGATGGCTTACCTCTTAGCAACGATGAGTAAACAGCTTCGTGTGAGTGGCGTTAGAGCATCTATTGTATGCACAGTCATTTATTGAAGAAGAAAAAGAATGAGTAAACAGCTGATTTCGGGGCGGAGTGACCAGCGTCATATAACAACGGTCGCTAGTCACTCCGTCCCGAAATCAGCTGTTTATTCATCGTTGCTAAGAGGTAAGCCATCTTCTTATACACAGAGCCCGTCCTGTCGCTTTCTCGTGCGCTCATTCATTTAAACATTTTAATTAATTACAGAATAAATATTGAAAAAATTGTAAAATAGCACAGGACTTTTTTAATTGTTTTAACGAATTCTACCAGTATACAAAATATTAATGATCACATTCCGGACACCCTGTATATGTACGCCATTTTGAGGGGTTTTAGCTCAGATGTCCAGACTCTGTATTCTAGGGTCTCTAAGCTCGGCTAAAAGCGACCCATGGCATCTCTCCTTCTCTCTGCTGCTCCGCTACCACTCAGTAGCAAATGTTCATGATTGGAGAATTTTTTTAAATCTTTGGCAGGTCCGAACAGATGTATCAATCAGAGACGTTTGCTATTGAACGGAAGCGGAGCAGTTTTTTCCGCTGAACGCGACCATTTTGTTTACAAATGGCGCCATTTTCGAGATATTTACTGATCATTATTTTTCTTAAATGAAAACCTTAATTTTTTATTATTATATCATATTTATTATTATATCATTTTTTCTACCAATTAATTTGAACAACTTTTATTTGCCTAATTTTTTTTGAGATATTTATAGAAAACTTGATAACTTTTTCAATATTTAACTTACAATATCTCAAAAAATATTAGACAAATAAAAAATCTTTCAGACAAAAGTTGCTACAATTAATTGGTAGAAAAGATATAATAAAAGATTAGGGTTTCCATTTTAAAAAAATAATGATCAGTGAATATCTCAAAAATGACACCATCTATAAACAAAATGATATAGTTGTTTTATGTCCCCCTTGAAACCATACAACTTTTGTCTAAAACATTTTTTAAATGCTTAGTTTTAGAGATATTTCACCATCCCGATACTTGTTATATACACCTTTTTAATATATTTTTACTATTATATCCAAAAAAATTATTTTCTTATAACAAATATCATACACAAAATTACTTTTTATTTATATTTTCTTATGAATATATATTTTATATAAAATTTAATAATGGAACTAAAACACGATGATTCGAGCATATAAATGACAAAGATAATAAAGACTAGAAAATATTTTTTTAATTGTATAAAATATATAACAATATAAGAATATTTTAATCATGACGCACAATGTGTGCTTCTCTTTCCGACACAAATGGTACGGCTCCTTTTTTGGAATGGTAACGTCTATTTGCTTCCCTGAAAGATAAAATGTATTCATTAAGATATTGCTCAATAAATCTATAAAATATAAATATATATCTATAAAATATAAAAATTTATTATCCACACAGCTGTACTTACTTGCGTTTATTTTTCTCACGTATTTTTCGTAACTCAGCTTGCGCATTATACAGGTGTTTCGGTACTTGTCTGTGACGTGCAATTCGCCGAATTTGTGGGTGAGCCATATATTTCTCCTTCAGTGCTTCATTGTAAAGTAGTGATGTTCTCTGTCTACTTCTAACCTATAATAAATAATAGAAATAATTAGCATAAATTTACAGGGTCCGCTAATAAAAACTTTCTACCCTGATTTTTCTATAACCAATTGATTTTTGTCAAAAATGCTGATACATATCAATATGTTTAATATTGTTTTCACTGTATGATTGTGGTAAATTTAATTATATTACTTTATTTCCTTAATTGGGATAGTTGCGCCCAAAATATCTTAAATAGCAATAGAGACCAAATAACATAGTATTTCAAAAGGTTCTAATTCTCTTCACTATGTTTATTTTTTTAAACTTGAGTGAATATTTTTTTTTAAATTTGCATTTAGAAATTTTGGATATGAAGAATTGAAAATCAACAACTTGCAGAAAGATTTATTTTATAATATATCCAAAATGCCATAGGATAACACCAGAAATGTTTAAAAATGTTTATAACAATCTTGAACAAACTTTATAATTATATAATTGTGGAGATTGGTGAGCAGTATTTTGAACATTTAATAAAATACATTTCTCTTTAAATTCTTAATTTTCAATATTTCATACTAAAATTTTTCTAAATGCGATTTTTCAAAACATATTTGTTCAAATTAAAAAAAGAAAATAAAAACCATTGAGAAGTGAATTAAAATATTTTTGAAATAATATATCATTTAACCCTTATTGCTATTTAGGATCTTTTAAGAAGTAGTTACTCTAATTAAGAAAATGAAGTGATATAGTTAAATTTATCACAATTATCCCTCTCAAAAACAATATTGAAGTGTCGAGATTTTTGACAAAAATCAATTGATTACAGAATAATCAGAATGGAAAGTTTTCAATCATTGGCAAATTCATACTTAAATATATCACAAAAGTTTGGCTTACTATTTGTTACATTATGTAAGTGTCATACACATTAACACATACAGCGATACACAAATGATTATTGGTATCATGTTCTAAATTACATATATATCTATAAATTTCAAAATCGTTACTTACGATTCCAAGTTTTTCTGATGCCCTAGCCTTCCATAGACGAAGGTTCATTTCATCACTGCCAGTAATTATGTATTTATTATCAAGTGACCATCCTACGCAAGTAAGTCTCTGCATACGTTTTGTGTGATACACCTCTCGCGAGTGACCTTTGTTGACTTCAAAGATACGAATTGATTTATCGTAACTACCCGAAACGAATTCTTTTCCAGTTGGAGAATAATCAACATCTATTACTGCTTCCACATGATCCATATGTACATTAACTGGCGTTTGCCACTTTCGGATATCATATGTGTATAAACTAAAAGAAATATATTTAATGTTTTCATGTAAAGTAACAAGTAATTTGTTTTATCTCATTCATTTTCATTATTATCTTACTTATAATCTTCATTAGCACATGTGAAAGTCATGGATTCCATAGGATTCCAAGCAAGCTTGTTACTTCGTAATTTCATTGTTATCTTTCTCAGTGGACCCGTATCTCTAGTGTCATATAAAATTATTCTGCGTTCACTTGTACAAGCAGCTGCAAGAAAAGCAATATAATTTTATCTATCATCTTCAATTATTTGTGAATACAACTTAATAAAAAATTTCATCCGTATTTCTAGTAAATCTCACATATATAAAAAAACTACTATTGAATTAAATATTGAGACTAAAGTGTATATATTAACATATTATACCTAAAAGATTACTCTGTACAGGATTAAATTTCACATCATATAGACTATCTACACCCCATTCAAATGTACGAACTGGCTCATTACGTGTTTGCTCCCAAATATGACATTTTTCTCCACAGGTGGCAAATATAGGTTTATCTCGATGATGAGATATACCAGTAAGTACTGTCTAAAAATCAAAATCTTCCTGAATTTTTTGTATATTTGAAAAATTTTAATTATATGCAAAATATTATATACCTTGCTGATAATGGTATTTAAGGGTTCATCTTCTTTAGTAGCACTCCAGGTCTTAATTGTTTTATCATCACCAACAGTGATAAAGTGTTCTGCATCTGGCACATAAGTGATACTACGAAGCACACCATCATGAGCCAAAAATGAACGTATACATTTTCCTGAGGACAGGTTCCATGTTCTTATTTCCCCATCATATGCACCACTTAAAAGAATAGACAATTTGGAAGGATGTTTACATATACAAGATATAGCATCTTTATGGCCTTCTAGACTTTTAAGAAATGGTTTAGCAAATATTTTGTCTAGTTTAACAGCATTTAATGCTCTTGTATATTCTCTTGCAGCTTCAAATGGATGTAAAGATGGATCATAATTTCTAGGGACTGTAATCAAAATAATGTTTATTCATATCTAAGCTGATATATAAAGATATAAAATTAAAATCTAGTATAGCGTAAACTGTACATAACAAGTTAAAACAATATATCAATCTTCATTTTAAATATTTATGAAAAAATATGCATGTGAAAAACAGATGAACTTGCTTAAGAACTCAATTAATTTTAATAATATTCACTAATAGAGAAAATATATTCCATTAATAGTAAGAATACATTTTATACGTCAAGGATCTGTGTGCAAGATGTAAGTTACCATTAGCTTTACATATTAACTTACTTTTATAAATATCTCGTTTAGTCTCTCGTAGATACTCATCAGGATTTCTAGTTAACATTTTAATCTTCATCATGAAAATAAAAACTAAAAGCGCACACTATTTTAGTCCAATAAGTATAATGACAAAAATATATAATAAGTATTATCGTCACGTGTGGCGAAAGCAGTAATGTGCTTTCATGGGAATTTTTCCACGCACGCGCACTAAAGCCAGCGGCACACGGTGCTTGTTTTCGTGCTGGATTGCTTGCTGGATGAAAATACTGCGTTTTGATTGGTACATTTCCGAAGATGGATGGAAATGCATCAATCAGAATGCAGTATTTTCATCCAACAAGCAATCCAGCACGAAAACAAGCACCGTGTGCCGCTGGCTTAAGGCCTGGTCTACAATAGATGTAAGCTGTAAGCCATAAGAACTGACCAATTATAGCTGATTATTTTTGTAATAATCGACTGTGATTCGCCAATTCTTACGGCTTACAACTTGCGACACGTATTGTAGACCAGGCCTTAAGCAAATACTCGAAATCCCTACCAGAAAAAAGAAGGAGAGGTGTCACGGGCCGCTTTTAGCCGTGCCTAGTGTACCTCAAGGGAGAGTACAGCATAGATATAGGAATATAGAGATGGAGCGTAAGCTCGGTGGGGATGAAGCCATTGCGGGGAGGGTGACGAGGTAAAGTGTGAGCACTTTTCATTGGTTGTTATTGTACGCATGCGTGTAACATATATAAACAGAGAAACTCTGGCTGCGTTCAGAAAACACAACGGTTACACAAACGGTTACACAACGGTTGAGTAATTCGTCAACGTTATTGGTCTAAATGTAAGGATCTAACAGTAAGGATCAATAGTTACTGAGCGCTCAGTGAGCGTTTTGTTTTCTAAACGCAACCATTGGCCGCATTCAGTAGAACAAAATGATCAGAGAGCGCTTAGTGATTATTGTTTGTGATTGGAGCATTCTTTTAGATTCTTCATAGACCCTGAAGTATTTACCAATCAGGAGCGAGATTCAGTGCTAAATCTAGGCTGCGTTCCGAAATTCACTGCCAGTACTGAAAATACATA
This sequence comes from Harpegnathos saltator, assembly GCF_003227715.2. Classification (NCBI taxonomy): domain Eukaryota; kingdom Metazoa; phylum Arthropoda; class Insecta; order Hymenoptera; family Formicidae; genus Harpegnathos; species Harpegnathos saltator. The sequence continues at coordinate 98,706 of NW_020230542.1, read as the reverse complement.
GTTTGTGTTACGTATACTATAGAATTTCAGTGCTGGCAGTGAATATCGGAACGCAGCCCTAGTAATGTTGTCCAACTGTTGAGTCTGCTGAACGCGGCCATTGTGAAGAGGTTGTAGGAAGTGAAATACAGCAGTGTAGATAAAAAATAAAATTAGATTTGTTATTACAAGAAATAATTGTAAGCTTTCCTAATAGGTAATAGCCTAGATAATACAAGATATTCAAAAATTGTCTACCATAATATATCCAATGACGAACATAAGTAAAGAGTAAAGAATATCCTAAAATATCCTAGGAGTATCCTAAGATATCTTAAGCCAGCGGCACACGGTGCTTGTTTTCGTGCTGGATTGCTTGCTGGATGAAAATACTACGATCTGATTGGTACATTTCCGAAGATGGATGGAAATGCACCAATCAGAACGCAGTATTTTTATCCAGCAAGCAATCCAGCACGAAAACAAGCACCGTGTGCTGCTGGCTTAAGACAATATTAGGGATAATTTGTGGTATCTGGGTGCAATGAATTATTTTTAAAAAGCAATTTTTTTAACCCTGAATGTGTGTATGTATGTGTTTATAAAGTCATAGGCCCATATTCAGAACGTGCTTATAACTATGTTAGCGCGCTGTTAACCAATGAAACCAATGAAAAGTCACGCAATATGCCTTCTGATTGGTTAACAATGCACTAACATAGTTATAAGCACGTTTTGAATATGGGTCATATATTTAATAAAATTGTTTTATTTAAAGATATGTAAATAATGTAATGTATGTTAATCGGGCCTTGTAAGAATATACATTAGAATGTGTTGTATTCAGCGCCACTGCGCCTGTGCATAATTTCATCCAATGCAAAATGCTCACACTTTACCTCGTCGCTCCTCCCTCAGTGGCTTCTCCCCACTTGTCTAAGTACTGAGTTCACGCTCCATCTCTATATTCCTATATCTATGGGCTGCATTTACAGCGTTATCGAAAAGTTGGCTGATTCGAAGCGCCAACTGGGTCCATTTTTCATGGACATGAACTACTAAGCCAATGTCCACGATTTATTGATACTATTCCGTGCTATGTCCATAATTATTTGGTTCTGTTCTGTGCTATGTTCACGAGCGAGCTAGATTAGTTAGATAAAACGAAGAATCGGTCTTTGTCTCACCACCAGCGAATAGACAATCGCGACGAAGCGAGCCAGTGCTACGATTCTGTAACTCGTTATTGGAGTTAACGACACTTTCGTTATCGTTGCGCAGCTTTTGTATACCGTAGAAAAGCTGCGCAACGATAACAAAACTGTCGTTAACTCCAATAACGAAGAATCGCGGTACAGCGATGTTATCGTAAGGCAGACGTCGCCGTCTCCCTTTTCACCCCTTTGTTTTCCTTTCCACATTGTTTTATATTCATAATTCGGGAAGAAAATAATTTCGAGAGTTCCGACGATTTCTAGCAATGATGCGACAGAGATAACGCGCGGCCATATTAATTTGTCATGACTTTTATATTACTTATAATTACATATAAACGCCCATATATGCAAATTATAGATAATTATTGCGCGTATATTTTAATATTGTACAATATGGTATATAATAACAACAACTTCATTTCTTGCAGTAATTTTTTTAAGATCTTCGTTGAGGTCGTGAATTAATTTTTTTCTTCATCAATCAGTTTTCTGCAAAAATTAAGATTTTTTAAATAAAATATAAAATGTTTCTCTTCTCTTTTCTCCGAAGAGTTAATTAAAAAATATGTACTCCACAGAGTCAACTAAAAAATGTGTAGTCAGAAGAGTCAATTTAAAAGTGTACTCCGAAAAGTCAATTTAATAGCGTATTCCGAAGAGACAATTTGAAAGCGTATTCTGAAAAATCAAATTAATATTGTAATCCGAAAAGTCAATTTATAATAGCTATTATGTGGCCGCACGTTATCTCTGTCGCGTCATTGCTAGAAATCGTCCGAACTCACAAAATTATTTTCTTCCCGAATTATGAATATAAAACAATGTGGAAAGGAAAACAAGGGGGTGAAAGGAGAGATGGCAACGTCTGCCTTACGATAATATCGTTGCTGGCTTGCATCGTCGCGATTGTCTATTCGCTGGTGGTGAGACAAAGACCGATTCTTCGTTTTTATCTAACTAATCTAGCTCGCTTGTGAACATAGCACAGAACAGAACCAAATAATTATGGACATAGCACGGAATAGTATCAACAAATCGTGGACATTGGCTTAGTAGTTCATATCCATGAAAAATGGACCCAGTTGGCGCTTCGAATCAGCCAACTTTTCGATAACGCTGTAAATGCAGCCATGCCAGCTCTCAGGCTTCTCTCTGTGACATAGAGCAGAAAAATTTCAATTACCGAACGCTTTCAGAGGTAACAGAGCAATCCGCCGCCTCCGATTTACATTGCCGAACGCACCTATTGAATCAATTCAACTAAGGCTGTGTCCATAATGGACAATCTATATGTCGTAAGTAAATGACCAATCACAATTGATTATTTTTACTATATTCTACTGTGATTGGTCAATTACTTATAACTTAAAGCTTTCTATACCTTTTGTAGAGAGAGAGAGAGAGAAAGAGAGACTCTCAGCCTAAAGGAATAGACGTTTTATAATGTAATTTGAAGAGGAAGGCAGGTATGTTAAGTATAGTGCGAAGATAACTTAACCTTAAAATATTTGTTTTATAAAATATTACAATTGCATAGAAAATTGACTTATTAATTTCAATAAAATTTTAATTATGCATATATTTTAATACGTTTCTTTCAGAATAAGAATATGATTAGAAAATATGTCGATTGATGTCTAAAAAAGAAAGTAATTAATTGATCTCATCGTTAAGGTTAGCAGCAAGCTTGTCATTTGTCTGATAAATATGATCACATAATTATATATGATGATATAATTATATAATTTTACAATTATTTTATACACATTATTACGTTAACATATTATATCTAAGTAAGTAATTAAACCCTGAAGATCTTGCAAGTCTTGGAAATCTGCTACAGTGTGTGTATTGTAATAAGTTATATTTTAAATGAAGATTCTAATTATTCTGTTACTTTACTCACAGTAATATGTAGAATAGATTTCAAATTGATGGTAGCCATTGGCTACATGATTACTTAGTTCTTCATTAGTCTTATTGATTTTGCATCAATAAATTACAGAGCAAATCTTATGGTATATAATATTAAATTCTTTCATGGATTTATATATAGATTAGTAAAAGTTATTTTAAATGTTATTGTATTTTCAGATTTTAAACATGTGCAACAGGGAATAATTTATGATATCGATGGCTATGCGGAAAAGAAGTGGCTCTGGTGCCAAACGCCAGCACAAATGCAAACTAGTACCTATCTATGAAAGTTTTTTCAAAGGTGAAGATTTGACACTAGCTCATCCAAACTTCTGGAATGAGCTATTTCTCATTAAACCCATGGTATGAAATTTATTATTATCCACATAGTACATCTATTCTATTATCTAATTATATAAAGTATTTTTGTATATATCTACATTGATATCTCAAATCATATAATAATTATTCCTATAAAAGATTATAATTTTATAGGTTCCTCACATTGAGAGTGAGATTTTACATATGACATCAGAACAGCTAAATGCTAGTAAAGAAAATTTGAACGCCTTGGTATGTCATTGTGTTGACACTTTAGTTGATGAACATCCATTTAGAATAGTATATGCGCTGCAAACATTAGCGGCAGTTATTCAATCTATGTATAAGAAAGCCAATCAAGGAGACTATGGATTTAACTTAATAGATATTTTAGTAGGGTTTGATGCTGCAGAACAAAGGATGACAACATTGATGCAGCATTGCAATAATTTTCTGACAGGTGATATATATAATTAATAATTATACAAAAATCTAAGATTATAAATTGAAATTTTATTCTTTTAAATGAGGAAATATTGTTTCTTCAGGTGAATATCCAGATAGTTTAAAAGCTTTGTGCCTGAAATTACTGTTAATAATAGTCACTGGTATGGACAATGTTAGCCAAAATACTTTATTGGAATATGTAATGCTAAATAGTATCTTTGAGTCTCTAATACAAGTATGTTGAATGTCAAATATTTTTAAGTTATTACTTTCCTATACTTATTACAACATATTTTATATTTATGTGTAAAATTTCTAAGCATGTTCAAACTGACTCTAATAGTGACTTATTTCATCACATGGCATAGTTGTTGAGAGATACAGCTGCTAGAAATCGCCATGGCCATGATGCAGTTTTATTGTTAACGCTTCTAGTCAACTACAGGAAATATGAGAGCACAAATCCATATATCGTTAAATTATCAATCTTGGATGATGAATTGGCTCTCAATGGGTATGGACAAGCTATATCAAGTTCGTTAACGGAGTTCTGTCGGCAATTCGCCCAACAAAGGGCAGGTATTACAGTGTACAATAATAATTCATAATAATAAGATACCACTACCTTTTATACTACCTTTATTTAAATAATCAACACGTTAATAACAAATAAGGCATTCTAAAAGTACCGAATTTTATTCTGAGTTTTATTCTGATGAAATATTTCATCACAATCTATGTATCTACGGGGCTTAACATGACTTCTAGAATATCGATGCATTATATAATATATGTGTTGTATAAATGCAATGTAAGTATTTCAAAATGTAATAATAATTATTAAGTGCAATAATATATTTTCAGAAATACAAGCATCTTGGTTGTCTTCGCTAACTAGTATAGTCGGTAGCATGTTTGTTGGCGAAGAGGAAGCAAAAACGCAACAAGTTCGCGCGAATAACGCTTTGCTTTTAGCTCTGTACGAGGCCACACACTTGAATCGTAATTTTGTAACTACTCTGGCCTATACACAAAGTGATACTAGTGCACCTCCATCACCAAACAATACCTTAGGCCCGAATACTGTGGCTCCTGGTGCTCCACCGCCCGACGTAATGGCTCAGCCGTTCAATTTATTGGCTACCTTCTTGCAGTACTGGTGAGCTGAAACAAAATTCAACAAATTTACTTCAGAATACACATATATATTGAATCTTATCTGAAATTACACGCGATACATTGATGCCTTCTCGTGTTCCAGCTCGATAGTCATGCAAGTTATCAGAACAGAGGCTATAATGAATAATGTGAAGCTATGTTTCTTGATATTAAGCTGTATCGCGGAGGATCAGTACGCTAACAGCTTAATGCACGACGCAAACTTGGCGTTCAGAGTTCAATTACACAGAGTACCCATGCACCATAGAAAATTGCAAGATAAAGCAGCACCTGCGCAACCACTCGCAGCGACATTACTCGGTATTTTCCCAGTATATATAATTTTTTTATTTGTATAACATTATGTACAATTCCTTTGCCAAAAGGTTCCTCTCGTAATTGCAAGGGGACTTTTTTAGTGTCACACTCATGTTGGCAATCCTTGTTAATCGAGCGCTTCCAATATTTCATAGAGTTTACGACGATTCAATTGCAGATCTGCTGGTCGAATTCATAACGTCGCATATGATGAAGAAGTTTCCGCTTGAGTTATACCATCAATGCATCGGCGTCCTCCAAAGATTGCTGTGCTACCAAAAAAGGTGTCGTGTTAGACTTGGTTATCAGTGGCGAGATCTTTGGACGGCGTTGATTAATCTTTTGAAATTTTTAACGACGCACGAAAGTCATCTTATTAAGAAAATGAACATATTTCCTTTAGCTATTCAGGTAGTGAGACACTTAAGAAAATGTCATGATTCTACGCGCGATGGGATGAAATAACATTTACATTACTTCAACAGGTGGTAAACATTTTAAATTTATTTATCACATATGGTGATACATTCCTATCATCGCCCAGTAGTTACGACGAACTGTTTTATGAAATTATTCGTATGAGACTTATTTTCACTAACTTAAATGCTATGGGTAAGTGGCTAATGACGAAACATTTTTTTCATAAAAGCTAGAACCCTAATGAAAATTACAATGAGTATCTTGAGTGGATACAACGAGAGGATGCATCTTCTGTAATAAAAATATCTTTAGCACTTAGGTACTCGACTAGCGAATCGTATGAGCACAAAGAACATGCGCTCAAATTAACGAATTCTCTCGTAAACGTAAGGGATATAGTTAATCATTTTCCTCCAAAGATAACGGCATGGCTAACCAAAGAAAGCTTATCGACGCCGACGGAACAGCAAATTTTGGCAATTATAATACAGAATTACGATAGTCTCACCTTAAAGCTGCAGGATAATTTGGACCAGTACGAAAGATACTCGGAAAAGCCCAATCATACTGCATTTTTTGAGGAAATGGTAATTAAATAGAATCTCTAGTGTGTGTGTGTGTGTGTATGTGTGTGATGTATTTACATTTTACAAGTACTCTAACAGTACTCACAAGTATTCTAATTTTTGTTGAGATCTTCTCTATAATAAAAATAAAATAAAATAAAAATAAGTATTCTGAATATGATTATTTTCAGGTAAGTGGAGTGGTAGTGGATACCAGAGCTTCGATTGACCTTAACACTTTAGACACACAGACCATACTGGAAGAGCTGTCAAATATCTCGTAACACTATATATATATATATATTGCAATGTATTTTTCAACATTGTGACTGTTGTATTCTAATATATTCTTTTTTCGCATATAAACAGCTAGCTTCTCATGTAAATTACTTACAAAGTGAGAACATATATTATTCTACAGAGGTACTTTGAAGTTGCTTATTTTTCTTTAAAATGCGTTTTATTTCTATGAATTGTATACATGATTCTACAATTAAATATATTAGATTGTAATAAACGCAATAAATGAATTTATTAAGTCCCAGTACTTGTATTAACAGCATTTACGACGGGGAAAGAAGTCAATTTTCTCGCTTTTAATGAGAAAAGTTATAAGATGTGTGTGAGTCAAATGCAAAAATCATAGATCATATATACCTACACATGGGAGAGCTGTTTCGCATTTTCGCCGCATGAGGCCTCTAAAGTCAAAATTCGTTCTTGACTATTGTGCTCTTACAGATCCTTAAATTGCAGACATGATTATTTTCTCATCAGAGATAAGATAACATCTTTTAAAAGGGTTACGTACCATGAGTTTGCCATTTCGGTAGAAATAACGTGTTGGCACTCGTACCACGGCTAATCGAAATCCAAGAAGGAAGTGATAACCTCTGTACTGTTTCACCGTGACCAATGTATCATTAATATTAAGGAAGCGTACAAATACTATTTCAAGGTAAGATATGCCTTTGTGATCGCTGTTGCATTAACCTTTTATCGTGATTAAACGCTAAATAATAAAAACGTTTTTATGATGCAAGATGGTAAGAAAGAACGGATTGTGGAAATTGACGCAGCTTCGGGCGCTTATGAAAAATGTCCAAGCTGAAGGTATGAAGGAGAAAGGCATTCATGCTTTGATTGTCAACGGAGAGGATGCACATCAGTCGGAATATTCGACCGAGCGAGACCAGAGACGACGTTTCGTCAGCGGTTTTAATGGCTCTTACGGCACGGTAATTGTCACACCGGATGCAGCATTACTGTGGACAGATGGAAGATATTTTACGCAAGCCTCGTCAGAATTAGACCCACCGGAGGCATGGACTCTTATGAGAGAAGGTTTATTAGACACGCCTACCACTGCTATGTGGTTGGCTTCGAATCTACCTCCAAAATCTATAGTTGGAGCTGATGCTAATCTAATAAGTTACACCGAATGGGCACGACTGCATAGTGGCTTAACAGCGGCTGGCCATTGCTTAATCGCACTTCCAGAGAACTTGGTGAACAAAGTATGGGCTGATGAACAGCCAGTGCCCACAGCTAATATAATTTTACCTCAGCCAATAGAATATTCGGGTGAGAAAGCCGGAGTCAAAGTGAACTTGTGTCGTGTAGCGATGCTAGAGAATAATGCAGCGGTACTTGTGATAACAGCTTTGGACGCAATTGCGTACTTGCTAAATTGGAGAGGCTCCGACATTCCTTTCAATCCTGTCTTTTTTGCATATGTTGCTCTCACTGCTAAAGACGTATATATTTTTATAGATAGAAGTAGACTTAGTCAGCAGGCAATAGAGCAACTGAAGGACGAAGGTGTCGAGCCGATTTTCCGCACTTATGAAGATATACATACTTTTATAAGGGAAGTCGCGAGTTCGTGCTCGGATCGGGACAAGATTTGGATCAGCAATAATTCTAGTTACGCATTGCACGCGGACTGTGGCGAAGTGAAGAAGCATACAGATATCACGCCTATCAGCATTATGAAATCGATCAAGAATTCTACTGAAATAAAGGGTATGAAAGCGGCGCACGTGAGGGACTCGGTCGCTCTTGTGAAATATTTTGCTTGGCTGGAGGACAAGATAAAAAATACCAACGAATGCATTACGGAAATCTCGGGTGCCACACAACTGGAGAAATTCCGACAGTGAGTAAACTGACAGAAACGACGTGTCCGCCACCGCGTGAAATATTATAATACTCCAGAATACAAGAGATTTATTTTTGTTTTCATAAGGCAGCAAGATCTTTTTGTTGGGTTAAGTTTTACCACTATATCGTCTGTCGGTCCTCATGGAGCAATTATTCATTACGCACCTACGCAAGCGACTGATGTGCCTATTACAGATAAAGAACTTTATCTTTGCGATTCTGGCGCACAATATAAGGACGGCACGACAGACGTAACGAGGACTTTACATTTTGGTGAACCCACGAGCTACGAGCGTGAATGTTTCACCAGAGTATTTAAGGGTCAGTGCCGTCTCTCGACAATGACCTTCCCTTTAAAAACCAAAGGAAATTACCTCGATACATTAGCGCGCGAGAGCTTGTGGAGCGTTGGGTACGTAGAAATCCTTCTAAAAAGGTATCTTGGTATACGAGAAAAAATCTCATAAGATAGAAGAGAGAAAATGTACAATTTTCATACAAAGAACTCTACTTAACTCAGTCGTTTGAGGTATCTCTGCAGTTCTTGAGAATATTTGAGAAGATCCGCAGGTGAAACACATTTATTTCACTGCATGTACACTGTCTTTAATCGAATTAATTGCAGCCTTAATTATCTTCATGGTACCGGTCACGGGGTGGGATCGTATCTCAACGTCCATGAGGAGCCAATTGGCATCTCGTGGAAACCGTATCCGGACGATCCAGGCTTAGAGTCCGGAATGTTTCTGTCGAACGGTAAATTCAGGCATATAAATGTAATGTTAACGTCGCTTCTCTAAACGTGAGGGGATTAAATGTGGCGTGTATGCATTTGAAAAACAAACAGAGCCGGGCTATTACGAAGATGGCAAATTTGGCATTAGACTGGAAAACATCGAGTTGGTCGTGCCTGCGAAGACCCCTTACAACTACAAAGACCGAGGTTTCCTGACTTTCGAAACCGTGACGCTCGTACCTATTCAGACGAGTCTGCTCGACGTATCGCTGCTCACAGATAAGGAGGTATACTCTTTATGTTCTTATTCTCTTCTTATCTTTGATCGACAAATATCTCGATTATCTTTCGGTCGTTTTACAATGATGTATGTTTCAGATCAAGTATTTAAATAATTATCATGCGAAATGTCTGGAAGTTTTGAAACCTTTCCTCCAAGGAGCGGAAAATGTTCAAGCACTTCAATGGCTCGAGAGACAGACACTTCCCATTCTCGTTTAATCACTCTACACCAATTTAATATGCTGAATGCCGCGGCGAAATCACGGAACGATTTAAGATTCCAAAGCGTTCTACCGTTCTAGATGTGAAATGTATCGTTTAGATTCAGTCTGTAAAAACACTTTGCAAATTCACAACGTTACAACTATTTGTACGGCTCATCGCTGATGGGTCGTCGAATATTTTTAGAGCCTCGATACATTTCTCGAATGTACTCTAGAAATTTTCTATTTGATAATCAATCGGCGCACGTAAAGGGACAAATAACAAATGACGTATATTATTATGTAGACACGTATGTGTGCGTGTGCGTTTGTGTGTGTGTGTGCGCGTGTGCGTGAGAGAGAGAGAGAGAGAGAGAGAGAGAGAGAGAGAGAGAACGAAGAAACAAGTATTCCACCCTGTACTGATCACATAGCACTCAATGTGTTTCGTGAATGTTACACAGATTATGCAATTGTTACATAAAAAATAAGATTATTACTACCTTGATAATATAAGAGTATACGTTACTTTAATAAAAACACTTTTGCAACTGAAAGTTCGGAACGGTGTCGCAGGATTCTGCTTATGTTACGCAAGTTTATACTACGATTGTTTATTAAAGCTATAAAATTTTCATTCATATTGTGTACACTTGATTCCGTATTCATCATCCGATTTCTCAGCACACTTGATCGTACTTGTGCGAAGAATCATAGTCTGTGACCGTGTCTCGGTGTACTTGCACTTTTACTAGCCGTTTTCCCATATCAGATGTTTGCAAAGATACCAATATCAGATTCAAGTGATAAAACTACAATTTTTTCTCCATTTTATCACTTCGTACACGTATACAATCAATAGTCAAGAATGTGTGATAAGGAGAATACAATGATCAGGAGAGCAGGATAACTTTACACCCGAATTCTGTCTCATACAGCACACAAAGTTGAAGAAACGTCGCTGCAACGTTGGAACAATGTTGCAGCAATATTGCTGTGACTTCTGTGCTATATGGGATGGAATTTTGTACAAGATGTACGTACAATGGAGCCATTCCGCGTATTCTGTATCGTCATGAACAAATAAATAAAATATTTTTTTCAATGAAATTAGAACCAATCTCGCAAGCCGGGATGAATAATTTGTTGTAACGATGAGGTGCACCCATATGAATAAGGAATCCGTGCGAAAGTACGATAATGAAAGAACACCGTCGCAACACCGATCGTACGACAAAAGAGCGAATGAATTGACGTAAGAGAACCGCGTTTTTTTTTAATGATCCCTACGATAAATATATCGACATCGTGTACTGGACAACGACGACGGACAAAAGACGCGGCTGGCGACAGATCGCCATCATCATCGACAGCAGAAATTGTATTAAATAAGCCCATTGCGCAAAATAAGCTTTGCGCGTCATCCTATAAATATTACACACGACGTATAAACTCGCGTCAATCGATTACCACCGAGCTTACAACGAGCCTGCGAACTTGCCTGTCTGTCCTTCCTCCTCAGTTCCCACAGCTTGCAACTATGTATGTGCCGCCGTAACAATAATCGAAGCACATAATTCTGGAAATAGCATATGCGCGTGCGCGCGCGAGAATGAGCAGAAAAAGAGAGAGAGAGAGAGAGAGAGAGAGAGAGAGAGAGAGGGAGAGAAAAGATAGAGCGCGCGTTGACGCTTATTTTGAGTCGCATGTCAAAACACAACGATATACTCTTAATGCGTATCAAGAGACTACGTTTATGGTGCAGAGTTCAAATCGAAAGGTGAGCCGCGTGTCTCGCGAAAGCGAAGCACGCGGCATGAATGCTGGCTCTCCTCTCTATCTCTCTCTCTCTCTCTCCCCGCTCTCTTCTCTCTCTCTCTCTCTCTCTCTCTCTCCCTCTCTCTTTCTCTCCCCGCTCTCTTCTCTCTCTCTCCCCGCTCTCCTCTCTCTCTCTCTCTCTCTCTCTCTCTCTCTTTCTCTCCCCGCTCTCTTCTCTCCTTCTCTTACTCTGTATGTACATATATATGTACATATAGATTTATCCTTGCGTATCCTATGTCAGTGTCAGGGAATACGGCAGAGCGAGGGGTGGAGGAGGGTGCTGGGTGCCGCAAGGTAGGGTCGCCAGGACGCTCTCCCCGGTGTCATCCCGACGGTCAAGGGCAGTGGCGTCGCGTGACGTCACGCGGCGCTGCAGTGACGCAACTAGTCGCCAAGGGCAACCCGCGCGACTATGGTCGCCTGGCAACCCCTTTTCGCCCTGCTGCTCGCTACTGTACTCCTCCCACCCTCTTATCCCACTTCATATCGCAGTCCCGCCGCCGCACTCTTAACGCGTACACGTGTCGTTCCTCAATGAACTCTCCCCGCCCTCTCTCTCTTTCTCTTTCTCTCTCTCTCTCTTTCTCTCTCTCTCTCTTGCTCTTGCTCTCGCGACCCTTCTTCCCCGCCACCCCCTAACCGCCGGTTCCTCGTGGCGCCGTCGCCGCTACTCTTCCATTCTCCGTGATGTGACCCTAACCCCTAGCCGGAGCTTTTCGCGGATGTTGCGGCGAGGCGGCGGAGTAACGACACAGCGTGCCCGGCGAGTTCTCGCCGCTTTAACCCCGGCATTTTCGCTCTTTGTTCAATATCCGCCGCGCGGTCGTTCTCATAGCGCAATTTCTCTGGAACGCTCCTGACGCTCGCGCGTCCGCGCATCGATCGCGCGAGCAGTCGTATTTTCTTCCTCTTCCCCCTTTCTTTTCTTTTTTTATATTTTCCTCGTACTTACTTATTGTGCTCGGTGAGACGAGAACCTAAACGTGACGGCCATGTTAAACCGACGCGGACGGTAGCGTGCGTTACAATTGCCCATTGAACGATGTAACACCGCTTATGTCGCGATATGACCGCGATATGTCGCACCGTATCGTTGAACGGGAAATTCCGACGTTGACGTTGACGTAATCGACGTCATTGTTTTGGACAGGGTGATTATCGGTCTACCATCGTGGTCCATAGAGCGTAAACGCGGCGGGATTCAAATCTCGAGCGTCTTCGACCTCGTCTCGAGGAAGTGTCTCGGCGATTTTTTTCTTTTCTTCTCAAAAGCACCGACCGAATGAACGAGGAGTAAAATCTCTTTCCGCTCGTTCAAACTCCATCGGAGTTTAACATCCGCGCGAGAGCGATGATCTGTTCTCGGCAAATCTTTCCCTTAACCCCCTTCCTTGAGAGAGCTATTAGCGTCTCGACATTACGATCCTTTCCCGCGGAATTTTTGTCTCCGATTTGCTTAAGGAGTCTGCCATTAACCGACCAAGCGAGAATGAAGTAATCCGATAGAGAAACGGGGCTCTCTACATAATACGTTTGCATATGCGAGCCTCGAGAGTTTCCATATACGTATCCGTATGTCGAGCGTGTCTACGTGCGTCTCTCTCTCTCTCTCTCTCTCTCCCTCTCTCTCTCTCTCTCTCTCTCTCTTTCCCTCTCTCTGTGTGCCCCGCGGTAGTACCGCATCTCGTTTTTACTTTTCTCTCGTCTTCGCCTCCACCTTTCCGTCTGTCTCTTTGTCGTCGTTCGCCTCCCCCCTTGCCTATGCAATGCCGTCGGCGATCATCATAGAAACGGCACGCTTTATCGTTTAGCATGAAAGAGAGAGAGAGAGAGAGAGAGAGAGAGAGAGAGAGAGGAGAGAGAGAGAGAGAAAGAGAGAGAGAGACGGAGAGGAATAGCCGAAAACAAGACGGGACGAATTGCGAGAGAGGACAATAAGAAAATAAGAGGAGAGAGACAGAGAGAGAGAGAGAGAGAGAGAGAGAGAGAGAGAGAGAGAGAGAGAGAGAGAGAGAGAGAGAGAGAGCACGCGCAAGTGTGCGTGTACGTGCGTAGACGAGAACGGATGGAGAGAGAAAGTGAGAGTGAGAAGAACAGAGAGAGAGAGAGAGAGAGAGAGAGAGAGAAAGAGATAAACTCCTTTGGAAAAAAGATACAATGTCGCGAGAGAGCGGCAGAGGACGAGAAAGGAGGCGAGAGGGGGGATAAAAAGAAGGGAGAAAAGAGAGGAAAGAAAGCGGGAAGAGAGGAGGACGAAGAGTCTCCTCGGAAGGATTTCTCACAGCGCGAGACGGAGAGAAGCAGAAGGTATCGCGAAGTGCAGAGGAGAGACCTCATCTCGCTCTCTCGAGGTCCTATTTATAGATGTGCTCTCAGCTTCACTCCTGCCCGCCGCTCGCGTACTGTCTTTCTTATATAGGTGTGCCCGTGTATACCTATATGTAGTGACTATATTACGCATTCTCCATGGACGAGCCGGTCAGCCAGCCAGCCAGCCAGCCAGCCAGCCAGCCAGCCAGCCAGCCAGCCAGCCAGCCAGCCAGCTAGCCAGCCAGCCAGCCAGCCAGCCAGCCAGCTAGCCAGCCAGCCAGCCAGCTAGCCAGCCAGCCAGCCAACTAGCCAGCCAGCCAGCCAGCCAGCCAGCCAGCCAACCAGCTAGCCAGCCAGCCAGCCAGCCAGCTGGCCAGCCAGCCAGCCAGCTAGCCAGCCAGCCAGCCAGCCAGCCAGCCAGCCAGCCAGCCAGCCAGCCAGCCAGCCAGCCAGCCAGCTAGCCAGCCAGCTAGCCAACGAGCCGGCCAAAACTCGCCGCGAAATGCTCGAGTGCGAAAGATCGATTGTGCTGGACTCGAGACGTGGACGCCGACACTTAGTGTCTGTGTTAACGACAGTCGCCGCCGTTGCCGAATGCCGCGCGCGCGCGACATATTTTCTGCGCTGCAAGTCCACCTCCCCTCCCGCCCCCCACCTTGCCCATCTATCTGCGGTCCAGCTCTGTGAACGCAACTGAGCATCGGGAAAAGCGTGTACGTTTCGTCCTACGGACGTTATGACGCGCGTTACAACGTTCGTTGTTCTTCACCGCCGTGAACTTCTTAGACTTTCTTGGACATCGCGCAGTCGCAACAATCGTGGCTGAACTTGCTTGCTTTGTCGATCTCTAGAGCAACGTTTTTCAACCTTTTTTATCTCACGACACACTTAAATTATAATGATCAAGAGAAAAGTATAAAAAGGAATATACCTTTTTGATTTATTTATTAAACAAACAAGATGCACCATTATGGTAAAAAAATAAAACAAAACAATTTATTATAATGTGTAATAAAAAGATAATAATTAAAACTTAAAAATTTTCGCGGCACATCTTAGATCCTCTCACTCACGGCACACCGGTTGGAAAACACTACTCTAGAGAGAGATTTTTTTCCCTATCTGCCAAGACAATGCTGCACGATGCGCGGCGCGAGATAGTTGATAAGTTTCATAAATGGAACGTACTCATCATTCGGCGAATATCGGGGCGGCCCATCGTTCTCCGCTGAAGTTGCGTCGGAAGTTGCTTCGTTCCTCGGTAAATCTTGAAATTGTGATCAGTGTTAGGGTGATATTTTATGCGAGGAAAAGAGATACGATTTTCTACTCCAAAATTTGCTTAAAATTAAACAAAAATTAACACTTTTACTTGGTATTCAATATTACGATTAGTCAGTTCTCGCTCGGCTTTCGAAGACTATTCACACCGCCATTTAAAAAAAAAGAAAATCGGAAGAATGAACAGAAAAGACTTTTTTTTTAGTAGATAAAGCATCAGCAGAGTAAGAGGAGATCAATGAAAGCCCGAGCGAGCTATTTCATACAGGTGCGTCTCACCTAGAAAATGTTGAAGAAGGAGGTTCGAAATCTGTCTGTATTCTTTGATATAAAATCGTACTGAAAAATGAAAACATATTGATAGTTTCTGAATTATTCGTGATGGAGGGAAACGGACGATTATGAAGTAGGATGAACATTGGTAAAAAAACCTTTTACTTCTCACTTAATTCCGCTGTGAAAATCACTTCAAACTGTACTTTGGTAGGACTTTCTTCAACCTGAAGTCTACGTTAAATTTTCATCAGGAACTCCGAACACTCTCCGGATCGATCGAGGAATGTATTGCCTCCAATCGCACAGTCCTTCTCCCCTTCGGCCGACTCCTGTGTGGCAGGGTTGCGAAAATAATCGAACCACTTGACTTTGAGTCAAAGTTAATTGTATTTCTGTTAATAATTGTTGCAAGATCGTTACCCGCAGAGAGAAGCATATGCAGGAGCGATGATGACAACACGAATATACAAGTAATCGGGAGCTTTTCTTACGTGCATTGCACTCTCGGAGCACCATATGTATAATAATTACATATAATTTGTCTCTAGCGATAGAAGATAATATTATTTGTAAAAAAGTATTCTCCTGGGAGACGCGCTTGCGCTACAACTTATTATGTAGATGAGTATTGCGTATCATCGCGTTCGCATACGCTCGTACGATTTGTACATATGTCTGTGTGTGTGTGTGTGTGTGTGTGTGTGTGTGTGTGTGTGTGTGTGTGTATATGTGTGCGCGTGCGTGTGTGCGTGCGTGCGTGTGCGTGTGCGTGCGTGCGTGTGTGTGTATATGTGTGTGTGTGTGTGTGTGTGTGTGTGTGTGTGTGTGTGTGTGTGTGTGTGTGTGTGTGTGTGTGTGTGTAATGTTTGAAAAATATGCGTGCATGTACGCGCGCCCGCGCGTGTGTACACGTACGTGTTACGTGTGTATGTGTGTGTCTGTGTATATGCACACATGCGAGTGTGTAACTTGTACAACTTGTGTAACTTGTATAAGCGTAGGTACGAAATTTTTGTCACTTTTTTGTAACGCATTGCACGTTCGACAAAGTAGTCCTTTACGATAATAAAAATAATTATTTGACTTTAACAATATATTCTCATTTGATATAGTCATCTTGTTAATAAATAGAGCAACATATACATAACATTAACAATCGCTAAATCGTATGTATACACGTAGGGGAATAGGACGAGGGCAGGAAAGGGGGCGTGAGCGGCGGCGGGGGGAGGGGGGAAGGGGTTCGAGGGTGGTGAGAATAATGCGAGAAACGAAGAGCGCGGGGAGCGAAAAGAACGAGAAGGGGGCAAGATAACGACGTTAGATTTTACATACATACAGCGATCATATAAGTAATAAATTATATACATATGTACACGTGAAGTATCTCTTTCAACAACGATGGTCGTAATGGTTTTAATTACAATATTAATTCGTGGAATTCTCATCTCATCTAGAATGCAGAAAGAGAGGCAAGAACGATCGCGGCGAGGGTGGGAGAGAGGCTGGGAGGAGGTGAGGTGAAGGGGGAGGGGGGAGGGAAGATCCGCGACGGGGCCAATGTGACATGATTGCACACATATCGCAGGGACAGCCGAGATTTAGCGTGTTCGGAGCACGACAAAGGTACAACACGACAGAATGCATACACGTGGGACGCTATATAGGCAATATGTGATCGCTGCTACGAGATCAGAAATCGACGTTCTCCTCGTGTGAACACTGTGAACAAATCAGATGAAGACTCACGGAAAAGTCGCCTCTTTTTTTTTTTTGGTTCTTTTTCGTCATCGAAACCAAGTTTCATCCGAAACATCGCGCGCGCTTCTGCGGCGCGACGCGGTGAGACGGAGCTTCTTCCTCCTTTAGCACCTATATGCGTATTATACTCTCTAACGTAAAATTTCTTTCAAAAATAAATATTTTTTCCTCCTCTATACGTGTCTCGATCGTTCTCTCTGTAATTCGGTGTTGTAACGTTCAATTATATAGTTATATACAAATATACATAAAAAAATATCTCTATTTCCATTATCGCGAATCTCTCTCTCTCTCTCTCTCTCTCTCTCTCTCTCTCTCGTTAATAGTCTCTGCGCCTTTTCCTATTCGTAGCATAGATCTCCATGCGGCAATACGCTTTCTTTTTGATCTTCCTTTTCACTTTCTCTTCTTTTTCTTTTTGAGGATTGCACTCGAAAACACCAGCGAGCCTTTTCGATTGTGCTCACAGGAAGGGATAGGACGTGTGTAACCACTTAAATATTGAATTCCGCTGGTGATGTCGATCATACAGCGAGCTGATGCAATATTATAACGTTTCACGAAGCGTTACGTCTCTCTCTCTCTCTCTCTCACACACACACACACATACTCATGCACGCACCAAATCGCCCGTATGCAGCGATTCGCGATATTCTCCCTTCCTCCCTTCTCTCTTTCTCTCTCTCTCTCTCTCCCTTTCAATCATCTCCTTCTTCCTTCCATGTTCCCCCCCCCCCCGCTCGGTATTCTCCGCTGTGTCACTCTACTGTTCCCGGAAGCTGCGGATAGTATCGATTTCATGTTATACGATTGCACGAAAATGTTCTCGCGACGCTCAATGGCAATCGTTTGTAACGACCCTGATGAATATCTCGCGGACTTGACGGATTTCATGATCGTGCAATGATACGGATGCAAGCCGTGACGTGTGCGATTTCTACGATTTCAAAAATGAGACGATTACGGTCGAGCGATTGATCATCTGCAGGCGCTGCGAGTCGCGGGGGTTGAATCTGTCTTTTTCTTTCTTTTTCAAGCTTGAGGCGTTCCAGCTCAGGTCCGATTTCTCGCGATGACGCAGCAGACACCGCGAACGAAGCACCATTCTCGCAGATCGTCTCTGCCGTCCGACGTGTGTGTCGAGATCGCGACGCTTACCCGCTACGATTCCTGCGATAATTCCCCAGAATGAGCAACTGTTTACCGCGCCCCGCGCTGCATGCGAAAAAATTCGATTGGTTCGCATCCAGTCGTGTACTAAGATAGCGCAAACAGTTGATGGACCGACGACGACGAATGACGGATCAGTCGATGACGGTTTCGGCCGCCTAAAGGTCTCCGCGAGGTCTCTTCATCGGCCATCACAAAGGAAAGAGAGAGAGAGAGGGGGGGGGGGAGGAAGGAAGGAGAGCGTCTGGTTCAAGACCGAAGAAGAAAAGACTCGGAGAAGAGTTGGGAGGAAGGGGCAGAATGGGGTGAAAAGTAGGGTGGCTCTGTGGGGAGAGGGGGTGAGCGTGCGAGGGAGGCGGATGGATAACATAGATCACAATTTGTCAGAGCGTGACAAAGGTAATGAGATCTCAACGTTGAAGAAGGATTTCTCTGTCGACGTCGTTGTCATCGTGGAATTCATTAATTGCAGGGCGACGACGCGTGGCTCTGCGGATGACTCCTCGGGTTGGCGTGCGATGCCTCGCGCTTCAGCCTCTGCTTCAGGTGCACCTTCGCGTGGCGCTTCTTCTCGTCGCTCCTGGCGAACTTTCGGCCGCACTGATCACAGCTGAACGGTTTCTCACCGGTGTGCGTGCGCACGTGGGTAGTCAGGTGGTCGCTTCGCGAGAACGAACGCATGCAAATGCGACACTGGAACGGCTTCTGACCGGTGTGGATGCGAATGTGCCGGGTGAGCTCGTCGCTGCGGGAGAACCTGCGGTCGCAGCCGTCCACCGGACAGGCGTACGGCCGCTCGTGGACCGGCGTCTTGCTCGGCCGGTTCGGGTACTTGCGCGGCTTCACCGGCACCAGCCGCAGAGGTAGAGCGCTCTGCTGGTAGACCTGCGAGAGGATCTCGTGGCCTTTCGACGTGCTCGGGTTGTACTCCGCTAACTGCACCCCCGTGCCGCCGCCGGCCGGCGGTGGCGCTTGTTGCTGTTGCTGTTGCTGCTGCTGCTGTTGCTGCTGCTGTTGCTGTTGCTGCTGCTGCTGCTGCTGCTGCTGCTGCTGCTGCTGCTGCTGCTGCTGCTGCGGCTGCGTCTGCTGCGGTTGCTGCACGCAAGGCGTGTAGCCGGACGTGCCGGTTGGCTCTTGCTTCAACGCGGTCTCGTGATGGTGAGCGTGAGAGTGATGGTGAGAGAGGAGCCCGGGATCGTAAGCTTCCTCGTGCGCCGTCAGCCAGGCCGCAGGGGTGGTGGTCGGTGGGTCGTGATAACCGGGTGGCGGGGGCGGCTTCGAATCGACCTGCAATAACTCGACGGTCTCGCCGCCGTACGCGGCTGAATGTAGGTTGGGGTGAAGGAACGGCTGACCTGCCAAGGTTAAGGTCGGCGAGGGTAACGGAGCCCATAGCTCTTGGCTCGTCGGCTGTTGCTGCGGTTGCTGCTGCTGCTGCTGCTCGCTCTGGAGATTGCCCAACGGCGAGGACTGCGTGCAGGTCGTGGTGAAGACACCGCGGTAGGTTAGCGTCGGCACGTTGCAGATGTTGACGTTGTTCGCCGGCACGGAGGACGTGGTGTGCGGCGACGAGTACAGGATCACTCCGCCCTGCAGCACGTTACCGCGGTCCGCCTCGTCCTGGACCGGGTGGTGACGCGACGGCGGACTGCTCGACGACGGTGCGCTCGACGTCACGGCGCTCCGCGCGTCCTGCTGCTGCTGCTGCTGCTGCTGCTGCTGCTGCTGATGATGGTGGTGTCGATGATCTCTGCCGGCGGACGCACCGCTCTCGTCCTCCTCCGCGGTCGCCTCTTCCAGCGAGAGGTCCTCGCCCGCCAGGCTGCCTGCGAAGCATCCAAACGAAAATCGCCGCTTAATACCGACTCGGTGCACGAGACGATCGCGACGTCAGCTACGGGCGCGCGTATTTCGCCGCTCGCTCGACAGGAAGAACCGCGCGATATCATGGCGACTTTATCTAGCAGCGGCTCTATCTGCCGTCTGCATCCTGCCGCTTTGTTATTTCCTCCCTCTCGCCACACGTATAATTACCGAGCAACGAGTTAAGAGGAGGACTTCTCTCTTGCTGTAAGGTCGCGAGAAGAAAAAAAGAAGAAAGCGCAGGGTAGGGCGCGTCTCTTTTCGCGTATTTCGATCATCCTCTCGGCCGCGCTTTTCGCGCCGACACGTCATCTCGCGACGCGAATGGTTGCCGGCGACGCCCCGAGACTGGCAATTGTACATTTTCTCGGCGCAGAGCTCAAATAAAAGGAGAAAAGAGAAGAACGAGGGGAAAAAAGATAGATAGGAAACACGCAGGAAAGCCGCACGGTAGTCGCGCGCGAGGGTCATTACGATACCGAGGGTGGTGAAGGTGGGGGCAGCTGGAAGCATGAATGAACCGACCAAGGGATAGTGGGGAGGCAGAGGTGGTGGTGCAGGTTGAAGTGGAGGGTCTCTGAATGTCGGGGTCGTTGAGTATTGATCCGCGACAGGCGGACAGGCCTTCGATATTAGATGTTTTCGCGAGCGGCGTAGCGATCAACGTAACTGATGCCTCGTGGAGCTCTCTCTCTCTCTCTCTCTCTCTCTCTCTCTCTCTCTCTCTCTCTCTCGCGTCATAGACGCTCTACGATCTACGATGCGCGTCTTGCCGTGCGCATCGTCCCATCCAGATTCCCGGTTATTCAGACGCCGAAATCGCCGCGAATGGCTGCGTGACGGTTTTAAAGACGAAGTACTAGAAGTACGCGAAACGCTCTCAAACGGATAGAAAGCGAAAGACCGGCGAAAGTGAAATGCCGCGAATTCAAGAGGATCGCGCACTCGCACCTACGTAATCCCGCGGGAAATTGCGGAATTGCGAGGGGGCGACTAA
>NW_020230542.1:45000-72500 GCF_003227715.2 Harpegnathos saltator | reverse complement strand
TCTCTTTATTATACTGTTATTTCATTTTTAAAGGCCTCCAACGCGTACCGTGAGATCGTTGATTGTCGAAAAAGCTTCACGCTCGGGTCCTGCGTGCGCGCCTTCGGCTTTCTCGATGATACTCGAAGGACTGAGCGCGAGCAGCGATAATGAAAATTACCTCGCGCTTCAGTATGCATCTACGAAACCAACCATTACGGTTGATACTCGATCTCGGTGATCTACGATGACCTCAATATTCGAGAAGATTTTTATTTCTCTCTGAAGAATTTTATTTCTCTCTTTGTGTATATATATATTTTTTTCTTCCTTTTAACCATCCTGTTTTATACAATTAAACAATGATACAATTCGATTGCAGCATCGGTTACCCTCGAGAGTCTTGCAGAAAGGAAAGATTTGAAAAAAATCGCCTCGCTCGAGCTCTCGCAATGTATAATCTAGTCAGGCAGATTCTATTTTTAAAATTGGATCGCACGTGCTCATTCGCGGTCGTCTTGATCCTTGTATAAGCGTTATTGCGGCTCGTTATATGATTAATTTCTCGTGCAAACCACACATTGATTCTCTTCCATATTTATTCGCGTCGGTTATGTATTAATTTCGCGTGTTGCGCTTTTCATTTTCCTCGTTATAACATGTATCGAGCGTCCAAATGCATCCTCGCGCCGGAGAATGCTGCGATGTGTTTTGCAAATTCTGTGAGAATTTGCAACGAAGATGACGAAGGTGACGAAGATGACGAAGAAAATCAGCAGGAGCGGAAATAATTGCGAGGTAGATAGTGGCAAATAATTTATTATAACGGTGAGATGTTTATATATAGGGTGTCCGGGATCTTTTGGAAAAGAAAAATTGTAAAGATGAATCAGATCGAACTGGGAAGAAAAGTCAAGTACATTTTGCAAAAATCGCGATACTTACGAATGATTGAAAATAATCACGTCTTGAAGCTCTTTTAATCGATAATTTGAAAATTTGCATACTTATTTGCAAGATGGTAAAGGATTTTTTTCTTCAGAATGGTCTAATCTGTGCCTAGCGACAGGTTCAAGATTCAGGATTCAAAGTTCAATATACTCGTATCTATCGCTAGACACAATAGTCAAATTGTAAGTTAGGTTATCCTGAACAAAAAAGTCTCTTACCATTTTGCAAACAAGTAGGCAAATTTTCAAATTATCAATTAATAAAAGAAGAACCTCTCTAGATGTGGTCATTTTCAATCATTAGTAACTTAACAACTATTGCGATTTTTGCAAAATGATACGTGACATTTTTTCTCAGTTTGATCCGATTAATCTTCACAATTTTTCATTTCCAAAAGATCCCGGACACCCTGTATTGATATCGAGCCGGAAAGCGTACAAGCTGCTTTTTATCACCTTGTCTCAATAAGCGATCCGACGATGTCGGGCGATTGAAATTTTGCTTGCCAAAATTAACGTCGGGTGATCACCCGTAACGACTGTCTCGATAAACTTTCCTCCGTTCTAATCGATATACACTCAATTAACTAGTCATCAACAAAATCCACAATTAACAATCGATTTCATCGATCGATTGAGTCGATACTTTATTTCTCGATTGTTTACCTGCCGGTTATCTCCAGGGTTGGGAAAATTACTTTGTAAAAGTTACAATTACAGCTTTTTTCATTGAAAAAGTAACTAGTTACAGTTACAAGTTACCGACTTTCAAAAATAATATGTCACAGCTATAGTTATTTAAAAAGTAACGAGTCGTTACTTTTCAGTTACTTATTTGCAATAATAGTGCTATTATTTTAAACTTCGTACTTGTGTAAATTCCTTCAGTTTCAGATAAAAACAGTTTGTTGATTATTATATATTCCTCATGTTGTATATAATTTTTACAAATTAGATGCATTAATTTGAATAAACAATTCATAATTATTCCTTAAGATTATTAATAACCACTGAGCAGAGAAATGTCCAATTGTTCTCGTTTCCAAGTTTCTGCTGCAACTCGAATATTTCTGCATATGATGGCCATGGCATTTTACAATCCTTCTTCAAAGATTGACATGTTCTATCCATTGCTTGAATTTGTTATATAACTGAAACCACGCAGCGTACTTTACGCTGAACTTACGCAGGTTATGTTAACAAATAAGGACTGGCGACGCGCGACGGAAATGTCCGAACAGGCGTACAATTTTTTTGAAAGAAATATAGGTTGCGTTCGGAGAAGAATCTATTAGCGCTATTGCGACATTTTATCATTGTTTCATATCTAATGAACGATAAAGATAGATGACGCAATAGCGCGCTTTTAAAATGCAGCCAGAATAACTGTATACTTATTATTGGATATCAAGCATCGCACGTCGCGTTATCGCGCTGGTCTGCCAGAAACTGAAGTTTGAAATACATAAAGTAACTATTGAAGTGATTATTAAATCAGTTACTAGTGAACAAGCAAATGCAACGGCGTTAAGTCACAGATGGGAAAAACGGAACAAAGTTAAGTTATAGTTAGCAAAAAAGAAATAACCGTAACTGTAACTTGGTTACAAGTACAACGAGTTACTTCCCAACCCTGGTTATCTCGAATATCGACCACTGCGAGATCTCGGCCGAGTGAGACGCCGACTGATCGGTCCGATCGCGCGCCATCCGCGTTTTATTCGCGCTGATCCACGGCCGATCGTCGGCTTTGCGCGCACACGACCGCGAAGGGACAGTGACGCACGCACCGACAGCGACGTTGATCTGGCACAACAAAATGTGTTCTAAAATTACCGGCGGCTCTTGACGAGCTGGTGGGCGCGCACTATTCGTGACTCTAATCGACGCGATTTTGCGCGGGCGAACGCTGCTATTTCGAGCCGCCACGCAACCACCTGAGCCACCCAGCATCCCCAAATACCCAGGATGACTAGTGCGGCGAGCGTCAAACGCGCTCTCTCTCTCTCTCTCTCACACATTCTCTCTCTCTCTCTCTCTCTCTGTGTTGCAGATGAGTCAGGCCGCCGATGATACAAGATTTTTGGCAGCGCAGCGCGCCGCGTCCTCGCGACGCGCGTCGCGACATTTCTCGTTTATCTGCGCGCGCGCGCGCTTATTGTTGTTACTCTTTTTCTCGAGCGCGATGTCGCCTCGCCGAATATCTCTCTCGTGGGCGGCATTGTGCGTTTGGAACGCGAGCGAGAGCGAGCGGCCGCGCGGCTCAAAGCGTCCCGGAGGAATCCAGAATGGCACGTAGTCGCAGAACGCAGTCTGCGGTCTCGCGCGCTTTCTTTCGCGTCTCCGTCGTCACTTCACGCGCTGCACGCGGATCGGAAAATAATTCGGATGAAAGATCCTTTGGGCTCTTTGATCAACATTGGGCGATTGGTAATCGAGAGCAATTGCGAACGTCGTTAGCGTTTTGGTGTTTGAAATGTGTTCGACGCCAAGTACGCTCGATGAGAACTATCTCGTTGATTTTGGCACTCGACCCTGTTCAACGTTCGCGTTATGTCGTCGTATTGTCCGGTTGGAGTTCGGTCGCGCTTTTTACCGGTCGAGTTGTAACGATAATTATACGTTATTTGCGTGACTTTTAACCGCGCGAGCGCGATTAGAGCGGACGATTTCTCCTGATCCCGCGTGTAACTTGGATTTCGCACGTCGACACACTACGCGATGATGCGCCGTTTTATTGCGCTATTTTATCATCACAAAATTACACACGGAAGGATGGATTATTGATATATACTCGCTCAGACGCGCATACACACGCGAGACCTTTCATCGCGTGCGTAATCGCGGCTCCGCGCCGAACGTTATAGATCATTATCGCAACGTCAGGATGAGGCCGATAGGTGGGGAGACTGAACTCACTAAAAATATAATTGTTCCGCGTGCGAGGCACGGCTGACACGGCACTTTATATAAAATTAGCGTTAAAAATACACGGTGTTGGAAATAGTGCGACACCCGCGGCGGAATAAGAGACGTAGGAATGCGCGCGCGCGCGCGCGCGCGCGCGGAGTCGAGAAATAGAAAGGACGGACGCGCTAATCGCGAGCGATTACAGATCGTCACCTTGTTCCTGCGCGCGTCTCGAACCGACGAACACATCTGAGAACTCACACGCAGAGACTCGTTCTCGCGAGAGTCTCGACACGGGAACTCGAGGTATTCTCGCGAGACCGAAGCGTCTAAATTCCAGCGAGACGATTTAATGGGAGACCGAACTGCCACAACTAGAAATTGTATCGCTTTCTTTATACAGCAGATTTTTTGCCTCTAATATTAATCATTTTGTACTTGTCGCGTGCAACGTCGGGAATTCAGCTCGAGAGTCAGAAAGCACCGAGAGAAGAAGAATTATCAATTATAAATGTACCTGTGTAAATATATTTATAAGTAAATAAATCATAGCTTGTTGATGAATGAATTCATAATAAAATAAATTGTATAAATAACTATAAATCGTCATTCTACAGCGTTATAGTCCCAAATTCGGCGTTGCACGCCGTGTCTTCTCGCTGCTTGAGCTGTGGGATAGCGACGATATACAGAGTGTATAAAAAGTACAGCGATGGCGAAATATCTTAAAAGCTAAGCATTTTAGAAAAAAGTGTCTCAGGCAACAGTTGTTTGGTTTGAAGGGAAATAGGAGACAGCGATGTCATTTTGCTTACAGATGGCGCTATTTTCGAAATATTCACCGATCATTACTTTTCTCAAACGCAAATCCCAATTTTTTATCATATCATCTTTTTCTATCAATTAATTTGAACAACTTTTGTCTGAAACTTTTTTTATACGTTTAACATTTTTTGAGATATTTCGAGATAAGGAAAACTTGATAACTTTTTCAATATTTAATTTACGATATCTCGCTAACTATTTGTCGGAAGGAAAAGTAATACTAGACTTTTTCACTCTATTTGGTCTCAAGAATATATTGTTACAATAGTGTCTTAACTTTTGTTAACTTATCGACCTTTGGAAATTTCAAAATCATCAAATTACCACAAGTCAAGGCGCTATTGTAACAATATATTCTCAAGACCAAATAGAGCAAGAAAGTCTAGTACTACTTTCTTCCGATAAATAGTTAACGAGATATCGCAAGAGATCTTAAATCAGATATTGGAAAAGTTACCAAGTTCTCCTCAAGTGTCTCAAAAAATATTAGACAAATGAAAAAATGTTTCAGACAAAAGCCCGAATTAATTGGTAAAGAAAGATGATGTGATAAAAAATTGGGATTTCCTTTCAAGAAGAATAATGATCAGTGAATGTCTCGAAAGTCTAGGACCTGTCTAGGACAGGCGCCATCTGTAAACAAAATGATATAGTTGCTTTATGTCCTCCTTCAGACCATACAGCCTCTGTCCGGAAGATTTTTTTCCAAAACGCTTGGCTTTCGAGATATTTCGGCACACTCGTACTTTTTTATACACTCTGTATAGCGTTATTGTCACCGGCATTACAGCAACAAAAGATTACAATTCTTTCAGCATGTGATTACACAGTTACCTGTAGCGGATGCTTTTTTCTCGGTGTAGCGTTCGACAAGCGTCCGGGACGAGGCCCGGCGGCGGCGCGATGCGACGTGACGCGCTTGAAATCGCTTTAGCGAGCCGATCGCCGCTATTAGTGCGCTGAGTCACGAGGACTCGCGACGTGAGCGTGAACGCGACTGTTTCGCACGTTTTTTGCCGCGACGCCGCATTACCGAGATCGTTGATTAATGATCGTTTCCGGCGGGCAGCCGCGGAGGAGCGTTCGCTGCTGAGTTCTCTCGGTAGCCAGCGCCGTGCGAGAATGTTATTTCCGATTATGACAGCGAGAGTCGCGTGGCGAGACCCCCGCGCGAATTGGCGCGATGTAATTTAATTACGAAACACAGCGCTCAAACAGGACGAAAGCCGAAAGCCGATCCGCCGCGTCGCGCGCCGGGAACTCTCGGGGATTTTTCGAGACGACGGAAGAAGTTTCCGAGGCCTCCGAAAGTCAAGCCTCAAGCCAGCACCGAATGTAAACAGTGCTTCAACAAACGCGGAGGCCCTCATTCCTCGCGGGGAACCCGCGAAATTCGCAATCAGTCTGCGAAACTGAAAGGACACACCCCTCGAGGCGTCGGGCTTCGCTCAACATTACAGATGGCCGCGTCCAACGAAAGAAGCAGCATTTCCGGAAAAATTAACACCGCTTAAGCGTTGCGTTTGACGTTGCGTCGAATCACTTTTTCCGTTAAACGCAACCAAGTGCTGCCAAGTGTCCGATCCAATTGGTTTATCTGTCGTTCAGAGGCATTTCTGGCATTTAACCTTTTGTCGTGCGGCAGTGGTAAATATGCTTACCACCCTTTTCTCTCTCATGTTGACGATACGCTGTTTACAGTTTAACGAAAATAAATATAATCTCACATTTTTCTGATATATCAGTACTTTTCCATAGTTTTTATATCCGATTGTTCATTTTTATTTACTTGCAAACAAATAAAGCGATTTTGAAAAGAAATTTAATTTCTCGGAAAGTATTTAAGATCAGAGGCTGAAGTTTCTGTTAGATATTCTTCGCGCGTCAAAATATAATATACGTCTCTTCCGGAATTTTCCGCACGCTAGATTATTTTCTATAAACAAATTGCTTGAATGAATCTTGTAAATTTCATATAAAATTCGTAGTTAATAAGATCTGAAAAGTCTTTATATCGTGTATTTGATTTATATTATATTTATTCAGGCTTATCCTAATTTTCACCCCTATGACATATCAAATCTGCCATTTTGAATTTTTGAAATCCAACTTCAGATTTGTAATCAACGAGCGAAAAGGCATAGAAATGGAAGATTTCGCAGAAATCCGGTAAAAATCAGGTAAAAAAACAGGATCAAAACGATCCCTATTCTGCATATCGTGTCATCTATGTCTGTTCCCCGAGTAGAAAAATTAATAGGCTCTGGCAAGGGCCTGATTATTTTTCTCTAACATTAATCAGGTCCTAGTAGGGATAGAAAAACAAGACCCCCATAAGATGTGTAACAAATGGTTTAACGGATTCTTATAAGGCAATATTAATAGGGCCTTATAAGGAAATATTTTTATTATTGCTTGAGTAAAAAAATATCGTTCCTTTCATTCCAAGAAGTTTCGACTGTAATTTCTTTATTTCTTTATAATCTTATTCGTATACAAGAATCTTTCATCTTAAAAATGTATTTTGCAATAAAATATAGCATTCTTTATACATAAAAATCTTGCTACTGTTTTTATTAAAATTTACTACATTTCAAAACGAAAGCAATACTAGAAAAATCCTTGGAAGAGACTAATGAATATGGTAACTGATAAAACTAATTAAATTTGTTTTTAATTGCGGTATAATTAAAAAATCTTTAAAAGGACTAGATAAAGCGTACTTAAAACAATACTAAACTATGACAATTTTATTACACGCTTCAGATCTTATTAACTTTCTATAATAAAACTTGATTTTGTATATCTAAAATATCCTTAGATTAAAAGATTCTTCTAAGGTTTTTCTTCTGACATCAGTTTTCCATGTTAAAATATTATTTCGTAAAATCTAAGACACCCCTAAAAATCCTTCCAAAATCCTTCTCTCTCAGCTTTCTTTATCAAGTCTTATTTATTATCGCAGTCTTATGCTTCATGAGGATGGCCCTAACAATTTTTTGCTCGGGACTTTTTAGCTGCGCTGCTAAACTGGTGCAAAAAGTTGGAGTGAGAAAATATATAGATGTCTCACTCTAACTTATTGCACTCGTTCAGCAATACAGCTAACAAGAACAGACCATACGTCTCAAGTCACGCGCTTCTCTCCCCTCCCTGGATTGCGAGTCTGTCATTCAAAGATCAGTAATCTGCGCTTGTTCCCTGGCGAGGAAGATCTCACGACAGGATCGTCCAAGCGGGACGGTCGAGAAACCGACGCTAACTCGTACGACAATTCGTCCCGCAGACCCGCTAATTTCTCCTTTTCGAGTCTTGGCGAAACGTCGGCCGTCGCGGTCACTCGATATAGAAGACGAGTCGAAAAATCGGTAAAAGTGTACGCATGTACGTGTGCAGCCGCGTCGCGGGAAGCTTCTGCGAACAGTTTGATCGCGCAGTCGCAGAGGGACCGGTAGCGAAAGAAAAAAAGCCAAGGGATAATAACGATATGGAGATATCTCGGCTTTCTCTAAAAAGCAAGTGTCCCGCCGAGGAACGCGTAAATCTGCCGCTGCCGCGGAGGCGTAGCAGCGGATTTACCGTCGGCAGGAGAAGCGCTGTTTCCTCCGACTATAATTTACATCGCGCTTCCTTGTTTTCCGACCTTTTAATGCGTAATTCTGTTACAATGAGCACTTAGGCGAGAGACACGCGGTTGAGACGAGCGCGCGCGCGGAACATGGCGGTACATCGCAAGCCGTAACTGCCGTGTTATGCCGCAGGATCCGCAGGATCCGCGATTTTTCTCCCAAGGATCGCGCGAGCGCGAGCCTCGATGTCGCTGGAGAAATCTTCGCTTCGCCGATGGCATTAATAAGCTCGGCCGCGTAAAAGGCGACAGCCGGTGTCGCGGAGTGTGTGTCTATATACCATGCCTGCACACACACACACACACACACACATACATTTTTTTGTAATTCTATTAATAATAATCGGAGCGGCGGGAAAAGATTTACCACGTGAAGAAGTTACAAAAGCGTAATGCAGGCAAATATTAATAAACCGCGATAACGTCAGGACGAGGCCGATAGGTGGGGAGACTGAACTCACTAAAAATATAATTGCTTTACGACGCGCGGTTGAGGGTACTTTATATAAAATTTTCGTTAAAAATACGACGTTGAAAATAGCGCGAACTTATAGCAAAATAAGAAGGCGCGGGTTCGCGTAGAGTCGAGAAATAGACGGGGTGGATGTGCATGAATCTTTCACGCTTCTTCACCGAGCTGCATGGTGAGTGCAGCCGACGTCTCCGCACGATGACATTAACAATCTCTATAAATGTTTCAAATTTGTTTTCTATATTCATCTGTGTGCGCACGCGTAGATGTGTGTATGCGCGCGAACGAGAAGGATAACTTGGAGTTATTTTGACACTTTATCGAGGGACGTCGGTACTTTAATAATTTGGCGACATTATTCAAATATCTGAAACTTCAACTATGTGTATATATATATATATATATATATATATGAAACAAGTAATAATATATGCAATCAGTTCTGAACCAACTCAAAATTACATCAGCTCTATTTTTAACAGCCTCATCTGCTAGAACTATGTGCACAAGTTATTCATGCTAGAATTAGAGCCTGTTATAATATTCTCAGTGTTTATAATAAAGAACGGGATAGATATAAAACGATATAAAAACTTTCATATATTTTAAGATTAAAAATAATGGTTTAAAAATATTGCCGCGACATGCTGAAGAGCGCCTGTGTGTACGCCCTGTTCCACAGAGAACAAAGGAAAAATCAAAGTTAGCCACTTAATTAATAAAACAATCAGGAGACGCTAGTCCGTTAAGCCGGTATTATTCTTGCATGTCGCGAGATATCCCTAGATTACGCTTTATACGCTATAAGAGAAAAAAAGCACGGTTAGAGTATCGCTTCTTCCAACGTCTCTATGTTGCGCAGATAATCCGTGATAAAGTTCAAGGCGAAATTCCACCGGTGGCGTCGGAACCGTCCTTATTAACCCTTTATATCCTAAATTAATTTACCCAAGACCTTATAAAATTTTTGCGTAATTAAATAACTCTTGGCATATCATAGACATAAGAAACAGGAAAATAAATTTTGTAACAATTCAACGATTAAATTTTGACATGGTACTTGTAAGTACCGACAGGAATGTAAGGTAAGACACGGGAAAAAGGTTCAAGAGCGCATATATAGAGCGGTACTTTGACGTATCGTCAGGATACAAAGGGTTAAAGGACCAGATTTGCACATTCGCAACTCCGCAACACTGGAAAGCAAAACGGTTTCGACAGTTTTTTTTCTACTTTTTTTTCATAGTGACAGTGGTAATCCGTTTAGTCGTGAATTTGAGAATCACTGCTTAACCAAACTGCACAAGTCGAAAGATCGCGGGTCTCTTTAATCCCAATTATGCGTTGAGGTTAGAGAGATACACATAGTTGGGATTAGAGAGACTTGCGATCTTTCGGGCAAGTCCTTGAGCAGTGATTTTCCAATTTTACAATCAGATTAGTTACCAACGTTTATAAGGAAAAACAAAAAAAAACTGTCGAAACCGTTTTGCTCTCCAGTATACATACACGCACGCATGTTTGCAAATCCTCAAGTCTCGCCCGCAACGCGTCGAAACGCAAGCAGAAGCTCACGCTGGCCGATCTCTGTCGCGAGTCGCCGATTGCCGGCGGACGAACTCCAGGAAATGAATGTCCGCAGGAACAGCGGCGCCGAAGGACGGCCGCGCGATTTCCGAAACAAACGCGACGCATTGATCTGGGAAGCGAGTGTTTCATCCAAGAGACGGTTGTAAATCTATTCAGACAATCCTCCCGAGACTATTTTTGCACCGTGGCCTATCGATTTCTTCGATCCTCTCCCTCTCTCTCTCTCTCTCTCTCTCCCCCTCTCCCTCTTTCTCGCGCGCACGCTATATGCCCTGTACTTGGACGTCAATGGCGGCTACGTATAACGCGTAGTTAACCCCCTTCGTCTTCTTCCCGCTTAGTCTTATCGGTCGATGCTGACGTAGATGGTTCATACGTCTATGAGCCATTCATAGACGATAACAACACACCAACACGGCGCGGCCGCGTATTTTTACCGCACTGTAGTCGCGTACGTAGGTACAAATCCATGTGTCGCGGGCGTAAAAATACGTACACCGACGGGGTGCGACGCGCTCGTACACGCGATTATTGTGACAATTTCCATGCGGGGCTGCTGAATATAGCGCCTTCCGTGTGAGAGTCCGCACGGTTCGTGCTACATTGCGCACGTAAGCGGGTCGACTTTTTCGTCGGACGCGCCACCGCCGCACAGTGTATACGTTTTTGGACAAAAATCGCTCGCCAGCGTAAAAATCAATCAATTTTGATGAATTTCTTGTTAAATACAGGGGGAAACTCCAGCAATAACGAAGTACTGCGGAAAATGGGATACTTACAAACCTAACCTATAAAAAACATATTTTTTAGTATTTACAATATTAGAGCCTTAGACTTTTCCAAGTCTACCTATATTTTCATGCTGATTAATCTACAATTGAAATTACTTTCGTATTTATGATACCATTCTAGGGTGAATGATGAAATGTAACAATGGAACAAAAGGCAGTCAAATCATTAACTAAATCTCATGATGGCATAATATGCATTCACAGATTCGATTCCACAATAATATCCCATTGGAATAGTACTACATAAGGGTCAAAAGTTTGAGCACTCAAAGTTGGAAGGTTGAAAGGTTTCGGAGTCAGAGGGTTCCGTGATTTGGGATTAAGTGAGGAAATTCTCGAGTTTAACGTTCGAGAATTTCAGAATTTTTATGGATTGAGGATTCTAATTAAATGTTTGGATTACGAGATCCTTAAGTTTATGAGTGTCTATCCGATATGGATTATATACGTTCTTTATAGATTAGGTTCATAAGTACCCAATTTTCCGCAATATCTCGTTACTGCTGGAGTTTTCCCCTGTATTGAAAAAAAAATTCACTAAAATTGGTTGAGTTTTATGCTGGCAAGCGATTTTTGTCCAAAAACGTACACTGTGCGCCGGTCCGTGGTTGCGAGAGCACGGCGAAATTCACCCCCGTTACGCAATCCCATGTGTGAAACGTGCAGGGGAAGATACCTCAATGATCTGATTCGACGTCGCGACGTAGACCCGGTGATTCGGTCACTTAAGCCACTCGACGGCGTGCGAAGTGTTCGAGGATGCAAAGTACACGGAATGCACAGAAGGCGCGCGAGAATTCTTCCCCCGAGTTTATCCGTGCGTATTTAAACATGATTGGCCGCAGGATCGCTCGATTTTTCGCTTAGGTAGGGCGAATTGTCTGAATCGTCGAGAGAGTACATTTGTCCGACATTCAAGAATAAATCTGATGTACTCTACCGCTAAGCAGGAATATATTTCTTTTATAATATGGAATTATTTCATAATGCCTCGCTCATTAGACGCTCCCTTTTGTAGTGTACAGAAGCTTTAACATTTCTGCAATCAGTTCACCTTTTGTATGGCACATTTTTTTCTACCTGACGGATTTCTGCCATTTCTATGCTCTTTGGTTCGCTGATTACAAATCTGAAGTCGGGTTTCAAAAGTTCAAAATAACAGATACAACATGACTGCTATACATAAATTAGCATAAGTCTGAATAAATATAATATAAATCAGATACATGATATAAAGGTTTCTCAGAACTCGTTAATTACAAATTTCACGTGAGATTTACAGGATTCATATAAGCAATTTATTTATAAAAAAAATCTAACGTGTGAAAAATTCTAGAGAAATGTATATTATATTTCGTCATACAGAAGTAAATTAATGTAAATCTGAATAAATATAATATAAATCAGATACACGATGAAAAGATTTCTCAGAACTCGTTAATTACAAAATTCACAAGAGATTTACAAGATTCATTCGAGCAATTTGTTAACAGAAAATAATTTAGCGTGCGAAAAGTTCCGGAAAAAAATGTATATTATATTTTGATATAACTTAATATAAATCTGAATAAATACAATATAAATTAGATACACGATAAAAGTAAAAAAAGTTAAAGTTTCTCAGATCTCGTTAATTAAAAATTTTACGCGAGATTTACAAGATTCATTCAAGCAATTTGTTTATAGAATAGATAATCTAGCGTGCGAAAAATTTCGGAAAAAATATATATTGTATTTTGACATGTGAAAAATATTCAACAAAACTTTTAGTCTCTGATCTTACATATTTTTTAAGAACTTGCATTTTTTTTAATCGCTTTTATCAATTTTATTGATTTATCAATAATTAAAAATGAACAGTCGAATACAGAAAACATGGGAAACACGTAAAGTAAGTATTATCGTATCAGAAAAATGTGAGATCATATTTATTTTTGTTAAACTGTAAACAACATATCATCAAAATGTAAATAGAAGAACAAGTATATTTATCACTGCTATACACACAAAGAGTTAATCCAAAATGAAAGCCTCGCATAGATTATTACCGTTTCTACAATCGTATATCGAAAGTTATTAATCTTGCGTATAAACGAATAGATATATAAATAAATAATCGATACGTTTCATACGGAGGCAGGATCTTCTCTAGGCTCAAGTGAAACATTCGCATCGCGATTTTCCAAGCGACGATATTTTCATCATCGCCATCGAGTGAGAAAATGCCGCTTTTTGCTCGTTTGAGCGAAACTTCGCCTCAAAGAAATTCCAAGAGCATCGTATGCGCATCAGTTCAGTGCGCATACGGAGTGTCGTTTAAATAACGCACGGATAAACTCGGGGGAAGAATTCTCGCGCGCCTTCTGTGCATTCCGTGTACTTTGCATCCGCGGACACTTCGCACGCCGTCGCGAGTGGCTTAAGCGAGCGTCGAATCACCGGTCGATCTACTTTTCGAGCTTGAAATTTTGAGAGCGCCATGACTCGTGCTATTACGATTCTAGCCGCAATTCTAGAACCTGCTCGTTTCAAGCGCCTCGTGCAATTACGTGCCGATAAGCGCGTTCGTCACGACACCGACGTCCGCGCGTGCCCTACGTACGTATCACGTGAGTGATACTCCGTTTGCAATAAAAATTTCACTCGATTTTACGATCGATTGTTAGGCCAAGTATACATACGTCAGCTGTGACGTGTTAGATAAGGTCGATGACGACGCTCCGATATGTGACCAGGCGCTGTCACGAGACGAACGAGTCAATAATTACTTTATCGGCGACTTCTTCTTTTGCATTAGGCTGCTGCAAAAATAATCGCGGTTCTTATCGGTACTACCGAGTATAAGGACGCATACATATCAGGTAAAAATTATATTTATTAATCAAGATAAAGACCATTGGCCTTGAATGATCAACATTGAGCTCTTTTGCCACCTCTCGAATTGTTTTACGTGGATCCGCTGCAAAAATGGTTCTTCAATCATTATTGTTTATAGCTGAAAGACATCCACGACCCTTCTCTCATCTTCAAGGCTTTCGTTTCTATCACGGAATCTTTGGAACTAGTGTTGAGCTGTATATTCACTAATTGACTTTCCGTCAAAAGCAGATTTGACGGATTTGACGGATTTCGAGCGGTTTCTCTTGCTTCGTGTCCCAATTTGAATTCATACAACAAAATCACGCGAATCTGCTTTTTTCCATGACTAATTTAAGAGATTATATCCAACAATACTAAAAACAATAGAGCAAAAATGTAAGCTGAAATCAGTAGTGCCGATTTCATTGTTTACAATGATGTATCACACGACTATAACAAAAGATAACGGTAACCGGAAAAATCGGCGCCAAACTTAAAATGATAAAAACCGCGATTATTTTTGCAACAACCTGATATTTTCGCTTGAGCGTACAAACGGTGTCGTAAAAGTCTCGTCAGGTGACATACACGTAGATCTCCCAAGAAATTTTTGGATCTTACGTGTAGAAATTATTTGCATCATCGGTAACGTTCCAGGCTTACGGAAGAAGCGAGACAATTGTCGTTCCCAGACGTATTCGATACTGATAGAGGAGAGAAACACATTTCGTGTGAAGATATTTTCTTACAGCTGTCCTTTCGGATTTCTTTTCCTGACAGTAGTCGGCTTCACCGGCGTCGACAACTGTAAGAACCGAGAATGCAATCACGCGCGGAGGAAGCCAGATATTCGTCGCTTCGTGTCGTAATTAATGAAGTCTGAAAAATCTTATATCGTGTATCAGATTTGCATTTATTCGGACTTACACTCTTTACCCCTGTATGACCCTGTATGTACAGTTATACTGAATCCGTCATCTTGAACTTTGAACTTCCGACTTCAGATTTGTGATCAGCGACACAAAAAGCATAGAAATGCGAAATCTCGCGAGTACATTGCGATGCTGCATTAATCGGCTGAGAGCACGTTGCTTCGTTATGTCACGTTCTCGGTAATGTCTCAATAATAAAATAAAAATGTTTTTCTATGCCGATGCTGGGATATTAAGTCGGTGGAAATCAGAGTTGGAAAAGTTACTTTGTAAAAGCATCTAGTCACAGTTATAGTTTTTTTTTACTGAAAAAGTAACTAGTTACAGTTACAAGCTACTGCCATTCAAAAGTAACATGTTACATAGTTATAGTTATTTAGGAAGTAACGAGTCGTTACTTTCCAGTTACTCTTTTACAATAATTGTATTATTATTTTAAATTTCGTAATTGTGTAAATTCCATCAATTTTATATAAAAGTAGTTTGTTGATTATTATATGTTCCTCATATTGTATATAATTTTTACAAATCAGGTTCATTAATTTAAATAAACAATTCATATTTATTCTTTAAGACTATTAATAACAATTATAAGAAAGTGAATGAATTCGATGAGGATAATAAGTATTAAAAATATTAAAAATAATCTAACATAAAAAATTAGATTTCTTCGCTAAAAAACATAATGATATTTTATAAATAAAGACTTACACTCATGTGTTTTCTTAAATTTACAGTTGAAGTTCTATTTGTATGAATAATTATTTTGTCAGCGCAA
Source organism: Harpegnathos saltator (assembly GCF_003227715.2). Classification (NCBI taxonomy): domain Eukaryota; kingdom Metazoa; phylum Arthropoda; class Insecta; order Hymenoptera; family Formicidae; genus Harpegnathos; species Harpegnathos saltator. Next base: position 56,786 of record NW_020230542.1, on the reverse strand, counting down.
ATTTTGCAAATTTTGCAAAGAGTTATTTCCGTTTCCAAGTTTTTGCTGTAACTCGAATATTTCTGCATATGCTGGCCATGGCATTTTACAATCCTCCTCCGAAGACTCAGATGTTTTATCCATTGCTTGAATTTTGTATATAACTGAAACCATGTAGTGCACTTTACGTTGAAATTACGCAAGTTATGTTAACAAATAAGGACTGGCGACGCGCGACGGAAATATCCGATAGGCGTACAATTTTCTCGAAAGAAATACAGGTTGCATTCGGAAAGGAGACTATCAATGCTATTGCGTCATTTTATCCTTGTTTTACATTTATTGAACGATAAAGGTAGATGACGCAATAGCGCGTTTTCAAAATGCAATCAGATTAACTGTACATTTATTGGATATCAAGCATCACGCGTCGCGTTATCGTGCTGGTCTGCCAGAAACTTTCAAACTGAGTTTGAAATATATAAAGTAACTATTGAACTAGTTACTAGTTATCAAACAAATGTAATTACGTTAAGGGTACGGTCACATGGAGTTGGAAATATCGGGACGGAAGAAAAACGGAAAAGGCAAATAGTGAAGGTTAAAGGCCATCACACACAAATGAACGTAAGCAGTAAAGAAACTGACCAATCACAATCAATTATTCTCGTAAGTTTAAAAATGGCGTCTTTAAGTTTCGATTGTGATTGGTCGATTTGCTTACTGCTTACGTCTTACTGCTTAAGTTCGTTTGTGTGTGATGGCCTTAACCAATCAAAATAATTCCGTTCCGTTGTTTCATATAGATGAGTTTTACATCAGAAATGTTTTTTACTGAACAGAACGTAACCTATGATAAGCATGTCACATGAATCTGTCAACATGGTTAAGTATTCATTTCAGTATAAATTAATTATTTTAACAACTAATACTACTAACAATATATATATATATATATACTTTTCGGGAGCAATTAAAATGTGGATATTACACAAAATTATTATATAAAATATATAAATAGAAAAAAACTCCACGTTATTAGGATTAGGATTAAGATGATTTAAAAAAATAAAAAGAAAACAATTAATTAAAGCTTAAATATTATATAAACTTCTAAAAAAAAAAAGAAAAGGAAGAAAAGGAACAAGTCCACCAAGAATTTGAGTGCGGCCAATATTTACTGAAGATAGCAGATATAAACAAGGGGCAAGCAATAATTTGATTAAAGAAATGACAAATAAAGTTCCTGGAAAACATATTGAATATATGCGAATGGATATTGATACATTTAATTATTCCTAAAAATTTATGTATGCATGTGTGTATGTGTATATACAAATTGTTAATGTATCTAATATTTTGTAGATATGTTGTAACAAATATTTTACCATGCTGAAGGATCAATGTGTCTATCAATGTCTATCGTAGATTGTTTTCCGTTCCATTGAAATTATTTCTCATGTGAAATCCACCTATGAAACAACGGAATGGAATTGCTCTAATTGATTAACTCCCACCATTTGCCTTTTCCGTTTTTCTTCCGTTCCGCTATTTCCAACTCCATGTGACTGTACCCTAAGTTACAGTTACAAATGGAAAAAACGGAACGAAGTTAAGTCACAGTTACCAAACAAAAATAATCATAACTGTAACTTCGTTACAAGTAACGAATTACTTCTCAATTCTGACGGAAATGTACAAATATCAGAAAGGCGAGACGTGTATAAGCGATCCAATTTGGGCCTCTCTCGCAATCTCAGGGAGGGGGGGAGTGTACGGAAAGAGAGAGAGAGAGAGAGAGAGAGAAAGTACATTACATATACAATTCAAGATACAGGATAATTGGCATATGTCATTATACTTTTGCCGCGTCGGGCTGCTATTCGATGCTTTCGAGAAAGAGAGTTAGAGAAACGTCTTTGTGAACGAGAAAGAAGAAATTCATCCGCGATCGGCCGGCCGTTCATTAGACCGCTCTGACGCATTGCAAGGAATTTCGCGGTTGTACGAATAACGATGCACTGTAAAAATTAACACGCGCGCGCTCGCAGATGTCCTCTTTCGCTGCAAACTTTTATGTGCAACTTTGAGAGAGAAAGAAAACGTCGCGAGTGTGCTGGTGTTATTAAAAGCACGTCAATGAGCCGAGAATCAGAAATAGAGAGAGAGAGAGAGAGAGAGAGAGAGAGAGAGAGAGAGAGAGAGAGGGAGGGGGAGAGAGAGAGAGAGAGAGGGAGAGAAAGAGGGAGAGAGAGAAGAGAGAGAGAGAGAGAGAGAGAGAGAGAGAGAGAGAGAGAGAGAGAGAGAGAGAGAGAGAGAGAGAGAGAGAGAGAGAGCGAGAGAGAGAGAGAGAGAGAGAGAGAGAGAGAGAGAGAGAGAGAGAGAGAGAGAGAGAGAGAGAGAGAGAGAGAGAGGGAGAGATAGAGAGGGGAGAAGAAAGATAGAGAAGGTGGCTCACGTATCCTTTTACCCGCCCACCCGCAGGATCGTGTATGATGTACGATTTCCTGTCTTATTGTACGAAAGCGTACAATAATAACGAAATGTCAGGCGATTTACTTCGCGTTACCGTGCGACGCTGTACATTGCACTTCGAACAATGCGCCCCGCACAAACTCGCAGTTCGATTTTAGCGTCCGCGCTAAGTTCGCGGAAAAACGCTTTCCCGCATTCCGTTCTGCGCTGCCCCGTACTGCGCGTTGCGGGGGCGAGAATATTTCCGCGAAATCGCAGAAATTTCGCGCTTCGTTTTGCGGTCATCTGGGGAAACGCGCGTCGAGCGAACTCACAATTGCTTCGCCGAAACCGCTTCTCTCCATTATCGAACGCTCGCTCGCTCGCGACACCGCCGGGGCTTATTTGCCTCTGCATTTGCAACCTTGCTTTTGTTCATTCGACTGTCTCTATTCGCGAGGAACCTATTTATACCATCTCCAGCTCAGACATTGTCACAGATGTTCGCACGAACATTTTTGATACATCGTGCTGCGAACAGAGACGTCATTTTCGGCACTTTTCGATCACTTCGATCGCAAGAACTGAGATCTCTTTCCTTCTTTATTTCTCTCCCTCCCTCTTTCTCTCTCTCTCTCTCTCTCTCTCTCTCTCTCTCTCTCTCTCTCTCTTTGCCTCTCGGCACATTGACGTGCTTTTAATAACGCCGGCACGCGCGCATGCTTTGTGCACGAGAGAGAAAGAGACAAAGTCTGTCAGTGCGAACGAATTGGCGCTGGACGAGGACGAAATCAGCGTAACTGAGAGATTCTTCCGCGATTTCCCGCTGGAAGAATTTTTTCTTCTTTTTTTCGCTGGATGTCGCGCGGACGCGCGAATTAATCGCCGGAAAAATTCGAGAAGCAGTACACGACGTACGAATAGAGTTGCCAGATAGCCGGGATTTCCGGGATTGTCCCGGAATTTTTAAGCTTGTCCCGTGTCCCAGAATTTCAGTCTTCTGTCCCGGAAAATCTGAATTTCAACAAAATTATAATCATAACCAGGGTTGGGAGGTAACGCGTTACTTATAACGCTGTTACTGGTATCGTTAATTTTTTGAGTAACGATTAAGTAACGCCGTTACTTTTCTGTGTCAGTAACGAAAAAGTAACGGCGATATATTTTTTTTTGTAATGAGTAACGAAACATTCGTTACTTTAATCGTTATTGTTTACATATTTAATTTTTATAAAATTAAACTTAATTATATTTAATTTCTATGCATTTCTTGTCTTGTATGTTGGATTTAGTGAGAACCAATAAAGATGGACTCACATATTGTCCTCCATTGGCCGTAGCTATACAGAAAGGTTTAAAAGAAAAGTAAGTTGGTGTAATTTGATTAACACATATGTTCATCAAACAACATTCATCTGATCAAGAAGAAAAATCAATATGTTCATGTTTAATTTTATTGATTTAACTTTAGCTTTTGTACTACATTCGAAAAAAAAGAATTGATAATTGCCAGCTGTTTGCACCCTAAATTCAAATTGAGTTGGTTAGATAAGCGAAACCGGAGATAAGCGAAAACTTGCGCAAACATATTTAGAAGATTTATTAGGAATTCCTTCAGCTGAAAATTCTTTGATGTCTGATAAGCACGACGATAATGATGACTTTTTTAATTTCAAACAGCAAACATCAAATGAGGAATCTGCCTATGATGAATGGCAAAGATTTCTACGGTCAACAGGCACTAATATCCAAATATTAAATTCATATCCACTAATTAAGAAACTTTTCATTAAGTACAACACTTAATAACATAAAATAATAAAAATATTGAAATATATATATATATACATATATATATTTCTAATCATCTTATGTCCGATTTATATCTTGTCTCAGCACTTTTCTTATAATCTTGGATTTATAACAACAAAAAAAGTAACGAAAAGGAACGAAGTAAAATATCGTTACTTTCAAATAACGGTAACGCGTTATTTTTTTAAGACCAGTAACGAATAACGGTAACGAGTTACTTTTTACCGAAAGTAACGGTAACGGTAACGAGTTACTTTTAAAAAGTAACTTTCCCAACCCTGATCATAACATGCATATTTCTAACTGGTACTAGAGAGAAATGTAAGAGCAGTTACTGCGATTTATAAGATCCAAAAATTTGACGTGCCACCTGAGAAAATTGTTGTGAAGTAAGCCATTTGCGTAGTAAAAAGAAGAAAAAAAAAGGTAAAAAAGAATTCAATCGCATGTTTCTGTCTGAACTTCCCTTTCTTGGTACCTAATTCATATATTTATTTATTGCAAGTACACAGCAACATCTCTTAACCCTTTGAGGCATAGCGGTAAGTATACTTACCACCTATTTATTCTCACATTTTCATAAAATATTTCGTATTTGAGGGATTCTTGTCGGGTTTTTTGTATTTTTTAGCTTCTTATATGATACGGGAACATACATGAAAGGTTGAAAAGTGTTTTGCATAAGTTGTCCATTTATTATAAATAAACAAAAGTGTGAAAAATACACATTTTTACAGAAAAAAATCATTTTCCATGAACTATGAGTGAATTTTTTGCTCAAAATCAAGATTTAGAATTCTTTTGGGTCGAATCTGAGGTCCAAATTCCAAAATTAATTTTCCAAGATGGCGGATCATAGAATTTCTATTAAATTAGCTAAAATTGTACTCTGGTTAGTTTTTGAGCTCGCTGATTATCAATCTGAGGTCCAAATTCTAAAATTTATTTTCCAAAATGGCGGATCACAAAATCTTTATATGATTAGCTGAAAATGTACTTTGGTTAGCTTTCAAGGTCGCTGATTACGAATCCGAGGTCCAAAACTCATTGTTCAAGATTGCAGATTCAAGTTGGCGGATCATGGCTCAATTCTAATATATTTACCTGACATTGTCTTTCGGTTAGTTCTTTTTTCATATTTGCAGCCGCCATACTGAATCCGCCATCTTCAATTTTGAAAATCTCATAACGGATTCGTCATCAGCGATCCCAGAAACCCCCGTATATAAATTTTCATGTGATTCGGATTTTCTGAAAAATACGTGCCTCAAAGGGTTAACCATCTTACTCTTTTATCTCTCAAATTTAACTAAAATTCTCTAACAACTTATGTTTCAACTGTCGCCTGAGAAATGTCCCGGAAATAGTTATTTTGCATCTGGCAACCCTACGCATGGGGCGAAAAGTGCGAGTCCCAAGGATAATCGGCCGAGTTCCGCCGAGAGAGACGCGCGTCCTCTCGGTCACCGTCGTGAGCTACGTCGATGTCCGGCGTCTGGCGTCCGACGGCGGGATCTCGAGCTCGCGCGTAAACTTGTCCTGTGAGAGAAAGAGAAAGAGAAAGAAACGGACGGGGAGGAGGAGAAAGAGGGTCCCAAGTTCGCGAAATCTCATTTGCCTTTGAGATTTTATTGCATCTTTGCGGAGACGCCGAGTTATAATTTCATCATACACAATGGCTCGCGATTATTCGTACATCCGAGCCATATTACGCAAATCAGAGCCGGCGCTCAACGTTCGAGTTAGCGCGGCTTGCCCTCCTCCTCCTCGCCTCCTCGCCCGGCGCACCTCGCTCCATTAATAGAAATTAATCGACGGTGCTTGCAAAATCCAGCGTTCGCGACGGCCGAGCGGAGAGGAAAGCCGAAGAAGAGATTTCGTACGCATCGCGGAAGGTTCATCCGACGTTCCGTCGACAGGCGAGCGAGCAAACGCGGCAAGGAGTATTCCTCAAACATTTTTACGCGTCAAGGAGCACTCTCTCTCTTCTCTCTCTCCCTCTTTCTCTCCCTCTCTCTCTCTCTCTCTCCCTCTCCCTCTCTCTCTCTCTCTCTCTCTCTCTCTCTCTCTCTCTCGGCGTTCTCGTGGCGAGGTTGTCAGAGTCTGGATCACATCGGCGCACAGTGTACGTTTTTGGAAAATCGCTCGCCAGCATAAAACTCAACCAATCTTAGTTAGAGGTATTGCGGAAAATTGGGTACTTACGAACCTAACCTATAAGAAACATATATAATCCATATGGGATAAACACTCATAAACTTAAGAATCTTGTAACCCAAACATTTAGTTAGAAACCTCAATCCATAAAAATTCTGAAATTCTCGAACGTTAAACTCGAAAATTTCCTCGCTTAATCCCAAATCACGAAACCCTCTGACTCCGAAACCTTTCAACCTTCCAACTTTGAGTGCTCAAACCTTCGATCCTTATGTTGTAATATTCCAGTGGGATCTTATTGTGGAATCGAATCCGTGAATGCATACTATGCCATCATGAGGTTTAGGTAATGATTTGACTGCCTTTTGTTCCATTGTTACATTTCATCATTCACCCTAGAATGGTATCATAAATACGAAAGTAATTTCAATTACAGATTAATCAGCATGAAAATATAGGTAGACTTGGAAAAGTCTAAGGCTCTAATATTGTAAATATTAAAAAATATGTTTTTTATAGGTTAGGTTTATAAGTATCCCATTTTCCGCAGTACTTCGTTATTGCTGGAGTTTCTCCCTGTATTTAACAAGAAATTCATCAAAATTGGTTGATTTTTATGCTGGCGAGTGATTTTTGTCCAAAAACGTACACTGTGCGGCGTCGAGGATATCGCCGTGTTTTAACGCACTTGTTAGTCGCCGAGAATCTCGCAGAAATTGTTAAGGATATGGCCGCGACGTTAATATCCCTTTGTCACCTCTGTTATTTCCTACCGCCGATATTATTATTACGGCAGAATTATCGTCGCGTCGAGATTGGTTAGATCGGCTCGGAGATCGCGCGAGCGATTCAACCGGGGGTGAGGGGAAGGGACTTTTGTTACGGGTTGCGATGGACATAAGCAGTCAAGATTACGTTCGCTCGGCAGTAGCGAGTGAGTGCTTATTCACGTAATTTTGCGCTTGCGATAATTAGTCGATAATTCCTGTATCACGTGTGTATGTTTGCGCTTATCTAGCGGCGTGTCGAATGGACGGCTCAGATTTTGGCTCGGCCGACTTTGCCGATTTCTTCATGGCGAGAAGAAATTGTTGCTGTGGAGAGGAAAAATTGATAACGACGATTGGAAAACAAAACGGTTTCGACAGTTCTTTTTTTTCTAGTGACATTGGTGATCCGTGAAGTTGTGAATTTGAGAATCACTGCTTAACCAAACTGCGCAAACCAAAAAATGGTCTCTCCAACCCCAATTATGCGTTGAGGTTAGAGCAGTGTTTTTCAACCGGTGTGTTGCGAAAATTTTCAAAGATCATTAGTTAAATTATTTTCGAAAGCAGTTTAAAGCACAGTAAGTATACACATCAAAATTAAAACCACTTTAAATTGATTCATATGAATATATCATTGTTATAATAAATAAACATCGGCTTATTTCTAAAATGGGTGGGATGTAGCCTTTATTACAAATTATAATAAATTGTTTCGTTTTATTTTTTGGGCGTGATGATGCATTTTGTCTGTGTTAATAAATAAATCAAAAAAAGGTATATTCTTTCTCATACTCTCTTTATCAGCATAATTTAAGTGTGCCGCGGAAGTTTAATTACAGGTTCAAGTGTGCCGTGAGATAAAAAAGGTTGGAGAACTGGGTTAGAGAGACACACACATACACAGTTGGAATTAGAGAGACTTGCGATCTTTTGGTCCTTGAGCAGTGATTCTCAAATTTTACAACTAGACTAGTTACTAACGTTTATAAAAAAAAAAAAAAAAAAATTGTCGAAACCGTTTCTTTTTCCAGTGTACGTGACGTTGAAACAGATGAGCGTCGCGAACTCCGCGGCAGAGACGCTGAATCGGTCGCGCCGCGCGAAGGAGCGGGACCCGGCGGCCTCTCTTTCTCCGATTGACGAGAGATCTGGCCGATAATTCACGGCAGAGGTGTGACTATAATCTCCGCGTTCGATTCGATTCGACTCGCACGCGCCAGGCACCACGAAAGTCTCTCTCGCGAGCGACATTCGCGCGTGGTGACAAGGAACTTAATAGCTGATCTAGAAATACAGGTTTCGCGCGACGTGCGGCTCTTAAAGCTCTTAAAGATCGATTATCATACATATAGTCGCGAGGTGTTTGGGCCGCAGTTAATACCGGTAGCCATACAAGTCGTTCCCCGCGTCGCCGCTCCGCTCCTTTCCGCGCGGAAAAGCGCGGAGGGAATGTCCGAAGAGGTAGCGAGACCAGCCGGCCGCGACGAACGTAAATGATCGTCGCGTACCTGAACACCCGTCGCGGCTCCGACGAGCGCTGAGCTACGCGAAATCTCGTGCTGCTTTCGCGGAAATGGTCGTTCTCCACGAGCCGCGGCGCGGTAGTCCTTCGCCGTCAGCGCGATGAATGAACCGCGTGAGGAACCGCGGCGAGACTTCGATGCTTTCGCGTCACTGATGGAAAGGAGTCGGTTCCCGTGCGACTGATTTTCCCTCGCCGGAGGGTCGGACGAAAAGTGAGAGGAGCAGAAAATCCCCGCGGAAGGTTACTCCGTTCGAGCGATTCTGCTCGAGCGATTGGTCGATCTCGACCGACTTTTAACACGCGCGAGCGAATCTCTTCGCGCTCGCGCGATAACGAAGATATATCCGTCCCCGTTCGTCCTTGAGAACTGACGTCTCTTCGGCCGTCAAGCTCCATTGAGGGTGTAAGTTTGCGCTGGCTTAACAAGGTTAATTTCTCCGGGATGGCCAGTAGGATGGAGCGTCGCGTGTCGGCGCTCCTGCGCTTGTAGAAATGTCAGTTCGTAAGGACGAACGGACATCAGAACGGCGAGGAATGACAACTTCCGTCAGCGCGATCCCGCGAACAGTAAACGTATCGCCAAATTTAAAAAAATTTCAAAATTTCAAAATTTAAACGTTCGCTTTTCACGAGTTTACGCTGGAGGGGGAGAAATGCGCGATCGTGTGAAAACCTCCTGCGGGGACCTCCCTCTTCCTACGACCGAGTCCTACCTCACCCCCGGCGGCGGAAAATTCACTCGCACCGACGATGTTCGTCTCTCCTGCGCGTGTTGAGCTCCCTCGCTTTGCTGCTTCTACGAGGAGTCGCACAGCCTCAACTTCGAGCGTGCTCGGGATATTTCGCGGACGATCCGCGCCCCTTCGCTGATGCTCCACGCGAGGTCGGCGCGAGCCTTCCATTCGACTCGGCATCCGCAGAAGGGATCGAAGTGGTTAGCTGAGCGAAAAAGTCGGTGCGGTTTCTGTTTGGATCCGATGCAACGAGCTATCGATTCTTGACGAGACTCGTCATAATAGCACAGATTTGCGTGAGTTAAGTGGTGAACTTTCCTCATGGCACGGTCTCCCTTGCTTCATGATCATTGATCCTTCTAAGGGCCGGTTGTGCCAACTCCTTGGAAAGTCAGCTGATAGTTAAATCATATGTCTGTCTTGGTCTAAATTGAAGGGAAAACAAAGATAAACATATGATCTAACTGTCAGTCAACTTATCAAGAACAACTGGCCCTAAGACGTCTGAGTCGAGTGTATGTTCGAGTTAATGTTCGCATCATGAAACCGAACTTGGCTGAAAAGCCGTCGCAGAAGCACGTCGCAAGACACGCGTAGTATTTGGAGAAGATGTGCCACAGGGAGAACGCGGACTGCGCAGAGGTGGTTTGAAGAATTTTCTTCTGGCGGCGAAGAGAGTCATCGATTATCTTTCTCTTCACAATTTCTGTCCTCGTTTAGTCTTTGGATGTAGAAAACCGCACGAACCTTCTCGGCTATTTAACACTACATGAGGCGTTACCTGATGACTGAGGCGGCGGTGGCGGCGGCGGCGGCGGCGGCGGCGGCGGCGGTGGCGGATGATGATGATGGTGGTGATGGTGATGATATCCTAGGGTGGGCGGCGGCGGCGGGTAAACCGCCCCCCAGATGCAGGAGGCCGCCGCGGCCGCGGCGGCCGCTTGCTGCTGGTGATGATGGTGATGATGGTGATGCTGCTGCTGATGTTGCTGCTGCTGCTGCTGCAGCAGCTGTTGCACTTGCGCAATGTCCACAAACTCCTGCAACTCACCTTCGGCCTCCGGCCTAGTCTCGCGCACTCGCCCCTCGGACGAGGGCACCACCGCGAACGGGTTGCCGCCACTGTTGTGCTGCAGGTGTTCGAACCCCGCGAGCGGATTCGCGGGCTCGTAATTGCTGCGCCCGGTCATGTGTTCACGGCGCATCGCGAGTGCCAGCATCTTTTCAACCTGTCCCGTCGCCGGCCGTCGTCGCGGTGTAGTCGAGCCACGTGCCGCTGCCCGTCCTCGCAGTCCTCGTCCTCGTCGCCGTCGATCGCGTCCTGCACGACGACGTGCACCTCAACTCGCATCAACTCGCGGCAACTCGCTGATCACCTGCGACGTCGAATGCGTGCGTGTCACGGCGTCACCGTCGCCGGCCGTGTCGCCCGCGGACATCCGTCTGTTTTCGCTGGCGCGGAGGTCGCCTCGTAAACAACGCGATGTCCGAGGAAGTCCTGCGGCGCGGAACGATTGACGGCTCGCGGCGTTTTCGCGCGCACCCCGTTCAAAACATCCCAGACTTGCGCGTCGGGGCTCGGCGCGGCGCGGAGGGGGGGGAGTTGATCACGTTGTAAACCGTTGTACAACTGCCGTCGTCGTCGTCGTCGTCGTCGTCGTCGTCGTCGTCACTTCCTTGGCAGCTTCAGGCGGAGACGACACGCGGATCTTGTGAAGCAGCGATTCTAGCGCGGCGGAGACGACAGAGGTGCTTCTTCGTCGAGAGCCTCGTCGTCGTTCAGAAGCGGTCCGGTCACCACGTTCCTCGTGGCGGGCTCCGCTGGCGATCCCACGTCGGGGAGGAAACGGCCTTTTCGAGAGCGGTCCCGCGGACGCGGCCGGCAAACACACGACGTAGGCCGGCGCTCGAGTGCCGGTCGTCGCGCACTGTATCTTCACCGGAGGACTTCACCGGGCTCTCTCTCTCTCTCTCTCTCTCTCTCTCTCTCTTCCTCGTACTCTTCGTGGTGTCCTCCTCGCAGCGCATCGACCTTCCGCCCGACTCTTTGACACGTCTCGGTGGCCGCGGCTCCTCGGTCCTCGGGTACCTCGCAGCTGGAGCACCACCTCCGGGACGGGGAGGGGTGGGTGACGGGGAGCGGGGAGGGAGGCCACGTTCTTCCTCCTTCGCGAGGCGCTCGTCCTCGAGCGCGCGCTATCCTGGCGCGCGCGCGCGCGCGCCGACTCCTATTATCGCGGCCGCTTAGCTTCTCACTCAGCACGCTCTGTCTCGCGTCGTCGGTCTCGTTGATCCGATGGCCAATGGCCAATGGCGAAGCGGGACGAGGCGAAGCGCCAAGCGTGGCAAGGCAAG